>NC_092512.1:71824659-72125259 GCF_047511675.1 Marmota flaviventris
TAAGCGACAGGAGGAGGGCAGGAGAAGTTTAGAAACTCTGCTTCTGAGGCTGCATCTAGAGCCTCCCCATCAGTGTATCATTTTCTGAGCCCCAGCATCAGCAGGGGACAGTAGGCAGAAACTTGAAAGTGGGCAAAGTAAGCCTGCCCTCAGGATGCTTGTATTTCAGTATACTTAGCAAAAATGGGAACAAAGCAACAGGGTGGAGAGGATTCCTAGAGGAGAGAGACAGAAACCTACACTGTGGCTTCCTAGAAGTGATGGAACAAGGCAGAAGCTTTGAAAGACAGAGGGGAATTTTATGGACTAATTTGTGAATTCAGTTGGTTTGAGAGTGGAACAGAAGACATTTTTGATCTATGGTTAAATAATAAACTGGATTCTCATGATAAATAAGGGGAGAATATTCACTAAAATATTGAGGAGACAGGCAGTAGCTTGTATTTTGTTTTGCCATGAGTCACAATATTATATTAGCCATCTACGTTGCATTAAAAATATCCTAAAACCTAGTGACTTCAAACAGTAGTAATTTATTACTTCACAATCTGGGTGGGTCAGGCATTTGGGGGCAGCAAATTTGGTGGTTATGACTGGGGGTATCTGTGAGGCTGCAGTTACCAGGCTTGATGGAACTGCAGGGTCCATTCCAAGAATACTCACTGATGTATTCCAAGAATACCTCTCCGTAAGTTGCTGGAGTGTCCTTATGAGATGGCAGTTAACTCCCTCCAGAACATGGAACCTAGGAGGAAAGAAGAAGAAAAGCAGAAGGTACAATGTCTATGAGGTAGCATGAGAGGCAACATACTCTCACTTCTGCCATATTCTATTAATCACCCCCATTCAACCCTGACAGCACAGGAATTTCCATGAAAATGTGAATACCAGGAGGTGGGATCTTTGGGGACCATCTAAGAGGCTGGCTACCACAAATACCAATACTAAGAACTGAAGATGGATGTTTTGATTCTAAGCACACACACACACACACACACACACGCACACACACACACATACACACACAGAAATGCACCCAAGTCAGAGAGAAAAGAAGAATTTTACAGAGGAAGTTTGTGGTCTGCACCTGGTTTTGATTCTGGACCTTTCTACATCGGGGAGAGCATTCATAGCCAGATTTTTATTTGATACATCTTTCCAAATAACCTACATTCTCTATCATTTTAAAGAGAAATGTAAAAAAATGTGTACTGTTACTTGTGAGACAATTATTATTATTATAATTTTTGCTACTCCATGTGGTTGCCAGAGGTCTTATACCATACAAACAGGAGACACTTCTGCCATTTTCTTGCTTACTTATGTTTTCATGGCTAGCATTATCTTTAATCTATTACTTATATTCAGAAGTCTTTCAAGCCACCTCTCTATTTTGTGAGAGCTGGTTAAACCTGAAAACAAAAATCTATTAATTTATCTGATCTATTCAGATATTGATAATACCTTTCAAGTCACTGAGAACAGATGGACAGAGCCACACTGCTGACTGCTCTGGCCAGAGGGACTTCTACTCATCCCTAAGGTTCCTCACGTTCTCTTAAAACAGGACCCTAAATTATAAAGTGAGAACACAACAATGTTGAGGTGCAACTCAAATTAAGATGGTTTTCTTTCCTTCTTGAAAAACATAATATGTTTAATATTTTCCCTGTACCTTCTCGAATCTGTTTTATGACTAAAGAATTTCTCAAAACTTATTTTTGCTTTGTTGAACAAAGGACTAGGCACACAGCATTTTGATCAGGGATTTGTGAACTATGATCCAATTTCTTTCCTCCTTTCATAAAATAAGATTTATTGTAACTCAGCCACAGACACTCCTTTACATATTCCCTAGGGCTACTTTTGTACTACAACTGCAGAGTTGAGTGGTTGTGACAGATTCTCTATGGCCTGCAAGGCCATATATTTACTATGTGGCCTTTTAGAAAAAAATTGGTCAGCCCCAGTCCTGGGTGCTTTAAGTGTCCAGACTCAAGTAAATTTGAAAATAGTAAAATTTGGCGATTAAAGACAAAGACTTTGGCTAATCACAGGAAAGGACAGAAGGAAGGAAGGAAGGAGAAACAAAAGAAGGAAGAAAGGGCATTAAAAATCCAGAGTATGACTTTTTGATTTATCAGAAACAATTTTATTAAGAAAGAAGTATTCCTTATTCCCTTTAATTTTCATTAGTTTAATAAATCTGGTCTTTGAAGTAGATCATAGGGATTTGCTCTCAAGTCAAAGTTGAGAGGTCTCAGGTTATTGATTAATAGACGTTCCTATTATACTGGAGCAGGAGGAAAGTCTCAGCATATTTGACAAAAGAGAATGATGGAAAAGAAGAGAGTTGGGAGATGAAAGAATCCTAATATTTATTCCCTCTGAGAGCCAGTACCAAGAGACTGAAATCATTAATCCATTAAAATTGAAATCATTAAAACCTCCAACTACATATGAAAACCATCAAGATTTGAGTCTGAATATACATAAAATCAGGGTAAAGTTCCAGGCCTGTAGCTCAGAGCTCTATCAGCATACTGTGGGAGCTCTGAGGCTTCAGTGGCAGAGGGAGGTGTCTGGTAATAGGCCTGAGACAGCTCTCAGGGTTCTTCTCCTAGCCAGTGACATTTACATAGCCCTAGAGATGAGCCTTAAATGATTGAGATGGGTGATGCACTGGCAAAGGCCCGGAGAGAGAAGATGCTCTAATGTGTGCGAACTTCCTTTGTGCGGGTATGACTTTCCATAGAAACCTAGTTAAAACCTGTCCCACCCCTGAATATACCAGGCGCACAGGCCAATATCAGACCAATCACAATGCAGGAGCAAACCATGAAACAGGACCATGGAAATTGAAGTCCCCTTTCTCTATTGCTGCTTGTATATAACCAATCACCATCTTGGAAAGATCAAGGGGAAGGGAGGAAAATCTGATCAACTAAGGTATGATGTGAAAGAGTCTAAGTCATGAAAGCAAACAAAGAAAAATCAAACATCCTACTGAATTAAAGAGTCTAACTCTTTTATTTGACAAAATACTGTTATTTTGGTTTCTTTGCATTTTCCTTTACCCACTGGGATAGAGACCAAGAGAGGAACATTAGATGTAAGAGAAAATCAAAAGGTACATTTTTTGCACATTTGGATAATATGAAGTGAATTAGACCATCCAGGAAGATGAAGAGACTTTGAAAAAAATCCTCACAGTACTGTCTTAAAGGGAACTGAGCTTCACCTCACTGATGGTAATAATGGCATTAGTTTCACCAAGACAAGATGAACAGGAAAAAAAGAGAAACACTTAAATTTCCCTGATACTTCATAAGTAAGTCCTCTGAAGTTTGGTGGGGAACAAGTTAAACCATAGACTAATGTCACATGGTTGCTCATTCACGTTGCAGTGTATTCCAACAGGTAATCCAAACTAGACCCAAACTATCTCACTCTATAGCCTATCATACCATATGGAAAGGGGAAGTCATTTAAATAAAGAGAGTACCTGACCCAGAAGATATAGTCATCATCCCCCATCATCCCCTCCCAAAGAATCTAGCATTGTCTTTAAAGATGAAAAGCAACATTTGACAGAATTATAGGAAGAGAAGGATGAATGCAAACATCCATGTTATAGAGTACAGAAAGAAGCAGAATATTTAAGAATACAGTGCATAGAGGAAATGGTATTTCCCAGGCACACATAATGTGAAAGGTGCAACTCAAATTTCTTCCACCTACATGTGCTTGTGCAATTCTTGAAAATGTATAAAGCACATAGTATTATTTGCATTTATCAATTGAATATGGTATGACTTAAAGAACTTAAGAATATAAATGAATTGCCCATGGTCAGATTGTTAATAAAGACTGGCCCAGGAGCTGTATAGTTTCATGAAGATTGCTGTCTTTTATGAAGAAGGTATTTAGTTATTCTTAAATTGAAATATAAGTTATAATGCCTTGCATAAGAATACTGTTAGAAAGAACCTTCAAAAGAAGATAATGTTTTAAAGTGTAAAGAAAAGTACTTACTGATTTACCTTTTTAAAATAACTTACAAGTATATATCCTTGGGCATCAATCATCTGCTACAGTTCAGGACACCCTGACACATTTGTCCCTGCAATGTCCCTCTCCACTAATTTTAGAGTTTCCCCGCTTACATCCTTTCTTTGTATTTTCTTTCTTCATACATTTCATATAATATCTACAGTAATACATTTAAGATTTTAAAAACTATAATTACTTTTTCAGGTTCCCCAAAATTTCCTTTTGGTGTTTTGATTGGAATTACAGTCAATCTTTAGATCAATTTAGTATACCTATCGATTGAACTCTTTTTTATTACTTTTATGTGTTTTTAAATGCATCTTCATAGAGATCTTGGTCTTTCTGGAGTTATTTCCTGGACAATTTGTTGATTGGTTTTTTATTGTGATTGCATCCAATTTTCTAAAACCTAGTTATTTCTGGCGAAGAGGGATGGTTTTGAGCTTTATAACTTAATCTTTCTTGGTCTTACAAAATTGCTGACTCCTCTTATTTATTGTGCATATGTGTTAACTATTTTAGGTTTTCTCTGTAGTTTATTAAATGCATATTGCAATTTTATCCTTACATTTTTTCTTTCCCTTGATGTTTTGAATACAGTGATCATGCTGAGCTGCAATGTCATGTTCTGAGTCATAAGGGGAATGCATCTCAAGTTTTATCTCTGTTTAATGTGATGTTTTCTGTAAATTTTAGTGTTTAATCTTTATCAAGTTAAAAATTCTCCTTGTGTAGTTATCTTTCCCTGAGATTTATTAATCTGGAATATTAAGGTATTATCAAATACTTTTGCTCTGTTTTGATGATCATATGATTTTCTCCAGTTAAATTATTAATGTGATCAGTTGCACTGATGGAAATTTATGCTGTTGGAGTTTTAAAATTAAACTTTAGTGATCTGGTATTTATTATCATTTTAGTACAGTGTTCTAATCAATTTAATCATATTTAACATTCTGATAAGTATCAAGAACTGAGAGGTCTAAGATTTTTAGTCTACTTGCAAGCCAATAAAATAGTCTGCTACAACTTCATATATGCTGGCTGTTATGGTTTGGATATGAGCTGTCCCCAAAAGCTCCTGAGTTAATGCAGGAATGTTCTGAGGTAAAGTGATTGGATAATGAGAGATATAACCTAAAAAGTTCCTAGTCTGAATGGACTGACTGGGTGATAACTGTAGGCAGAAGGTGCATGGCTGGAAGAGGTGGGTCCCTGAGTGCATGCCCTGGAAAGATTCATCTTCCCTGAAATCTCCCTCCTTCCACCTCCCTGCTTCCTGGCTTCCATTAGCTGAGCATCTTTTCCCACTTGCCCTTCAGCCATGATGTTCTGCATCATCTTGTACCCAGAGCAATAGACTAAGCCATATGTGGGCTGAGACCTCAAATTGTGAGCCCATGATAAACTTTCCCTCCTTTAAGTTCTTCTTTTCAGGTATTTTGATCACTGTGACTGCAGAGCTGATTAAAACAGTGAAATAATATATGCTCTTGTATTGGAAGAAGGTCAATTTATCACAGAATTAGCAGTAGGCAGAGTATTAGCATTTTTGTATGCTAGTTCCTTATACCTCAATTCCCATGGATAACATAATGAGATAGATTGATGTCTGCACACATGTGTATAGTGTACAGGAAATTAATCACAAACCTTGGAAGCCCCAGTCTTTTATAAGTTTCGACAAGCAAACCAACGTTTGTCCTGGAGGGAGACATTACCTCCAACTGATCCTACTTTCTCAACAATACTGAGGTAATTTCTATATTCCAAGGCTTACTACTCTACTAAAAAGATAACCCAACAAAATAGGCTACCGAGGCAAGCAGGAACAGAAAAGACCCTAATATGAGTGGATCAACTATTGTAATATTCAACTTCAAAATTTCCCAAGGTATGTGTAGTTTTGTATCCCAGTGTACATGTAGTTGCTATGAATCCTGCAAGCTCTAAAATTCTCTACTGTTTTTCAGTTCTGAAACCTTTTTAATAGAAATCACTGTGCACAAGGCCCTAGGTTCAATCCCCAGCACCACAATAAATAAATAAATAAATAAATAATAAATAAAAATTTTCTACTTTTTAGCTGAGAGTTGAAATTAGGCTTCTTTATTTTTAATTAAAATAATGTTATTGTAGTCATATTACTCCTTGGAAACATACAGATTTTCAAAAACACACTTCCCACGGCAGTGGAAAATTTTTGGTTTTTGCCATACCATATGCCATATGCCTATTGAGTAACACTGAAAAAAGTAAGTATTTGAAAAGTCAAATGTGAACAAAATAAAGTCTTAATCATTTCAAAAAGAAGTTTTCTTTTCAAAAATGCAAAAACTCAATTGAAACTCAGAGAAAAACTCTGAACATTAGAATGCTTATCTTAGAACATCAAAGATGCTAGAAGTTATCTCTGGACAGAATTTTAGATAAACCTCTTCTCATGAGGATGTTCCTGAGGTCAGAAAAACCCCATGGAACAAACACTGAGGATGATACAAAGAAAGGCATCATGTCTGTTGAGCTGCAGGGGTCTGGTGTCGCAGATGTGAGGTTGGGTCACATATCCACCTCATATGGCCTACAGACTGGCTTTCTAACTTTTTGTGTGTGTGTGTGGCTGGATTTTTATTGTGTGCATGGAACAAGTGGGTACTTAAAAAAAAGATTTCCTAGGGAATATCTTTATCTTCTTCATCCACATTGCTTTGGAAGTATAAGGGCATGAACTTTATATTGAAAACTCATTTGTCTATTTTTCTAAGTTCAAATCCTAGGAAATTAAGGGAACTTAAATAGATCTATCTTGCAGTTCAGATATGCCAAATTAGAGAAAAGAGAGAGAGGACATGGAAAAGAAAAATTTAAATGGATTCTTTCCCTCATTATTTTGGCATCCAAGGAAGAACCCCGAAGGGACTCTCTTTGCTAGAAAATTGATACTGTAAGTGCAATTTTTCTCATGTTTCAGATAATACTTTTAAACCCACTTTAAGCCTTAAAGTACTATAACTACTAGGAAAAAGTAGTTTTTTTTTAGTTTCCTGTTTCTTGTCACAGTCTGACAGCCAGTAGCACATATGTCTTAGTTCTAACTTATTTTGTACTGATATATATATATATATATATATATATATATATATATATATATATATATATACACACACACACATTTCAAATCCAGAAAGTTTCTTTCTTCCTAAAGCCAGTTAGATTTCAGTACATTTGAATTATGACTTTATCTGTTTACTTTATTACATTCAAGAAAATTATCATTTTGATAAAACTGTGATCATGTACAAATTCAAAATGAAATTTTAATTTTAATTAAAAAATTAAAGCCTAATGCTAAACTAAGGTGACTATACCTGTATATATTTGAAGAACTTCTTCTTTCCACACTCCTGTCATGCCAATCAAAATAAACAGTCTATTACCACTGACACCAAGAAATGGAGTCAATTGTTTCCACACTCCTTGAGATGTTTCTGCTAGAAACAATGCAGTAGAAATCAACAGGGAAACTCCATAGATAAGCTTCAACTCTCTTATTTGGTCAGTAATACATTACTCAATCAATATTCCCCAAATATCTGAGAGGCTATGAAATGTATCATACTCTAGCAACATAGCATTTGGGATACTTTTGCTATCAGAAATCAAAAGCAATGGGTACCAAATGTTCTTGAGGAGCAAAAGTTTATATGTTATGCTTGATGTTGTCAAGCACGTTCCCCAGATATATTAAAGAATATCATCTGGAAGGGGTCACAATATAGTTAACCTGTCTGACAGGGTTATAGAAAGCTGGAAAATAGTTTTAGGGTATCAACGAACAAAAGGAACAAAACAGAAGACAGAAGAAGATTCCCCTCCTATGTGACTCCATCTCCCTCTTAATTCTAATTATGTTGTTTCATTGAGTAGATTTTAGAAATTTTCTTCTGTAAGATATTTCTTTTCAGATTTGAAAAAAGATTTCTAAATAGTAAGTAGCACAGTTTAAAAAATGCAATGTAAACTTTTCAGTTTTCTTTCAGAGAAAATAAGATTAAAATAGAAAACATAAGATTAAAATAAAAACATAGTAACATTAACTTAAAGAAAAATAAACAAGTTGTAGATCAAGAAATAAATAGAAAATACAGAGGCAGGGGAAGAGGATTTTCTGTTGCTAAAACAAGATTCACTATATAAGAGAGAGGTAGTCGGGCACAATGGCACACACCTGTGATCCCAGTGGCTCAGGACTCGGAGGAAGCAGGATCACAAGTTCAAAACCAGCATCAACAACTTAGTGAGGCCCTGAACAACTTAGTGATATCCTGTCTCAAAAGAAATAAAAAGTGCTGGGGATGTAGCTCAGTTGTTAAGCACTGAGGGGTTCAATCCCCAGTACCAAAAAAAAAAAAAAAAAAAGTAATTTGCTTTTGTATTCCCTACATTGAAAAAATATGAGGGCTGGGGATGGTAGGGTGCTTTGCTTGCATGCATAAGGTCATGGGTTCAATCCCCTGCACCACAAAAAAAAAAGGGAGAGAAAATATGAAGTATATGAAACCAGAAAAAACAATAGTATGTACAATATGGCAAGATTTAAATGAAGATAAAAGATTAAAAGGGAAATCTAAAATGGAAGTTATATAAGACTATGTCAATATATAAAAATCAATTTTTAATAGAGCAGCAGTCAAGAGAATAAATAAATAAAAATATCTAAAATACCACCTAAAACAGCATTGAAGACATACACACTTAGAAATAAATTTAACGATATTATAAGAGTCTCCATTAAACATAAACTTTGAATGATATCAAAGATGATTCAAATAAGTGGAAATAAACAGCATGCTCCTGAATTTGATGAATAAATTTTTTAAAGTGTTAATATAGTTATAATGCAATGCCAATGAAATTCCCGAGGTTTTTATTTTTTTTCTGACAAGCTGTTCCTAAAATTTGTAAAGAAACACAAAAGTCACAAAAGCAATCTTATACAAGAAGAACAAAGTGGAGGAATACACTATCAAATTCAAAATTTATAGATTATAGTAATCAAATCAGGGTCATATTGGAATAAGAACAGGAAAGTAGGTCAACGGCAAAGAAAAAGAGAGGCCAGAGATATATCTTTGCATATATCACTTGAAAGAAGAGCCTTTTAAGTGAATTCTGCCAGGTAAAAATGAAAGTGGATTTCTCCCTTACACAGCACAAAAAAATGAATTCAAGATAATATACACATAAATACAAAAACTAAAACTAGAAAATTTCTAGATAAAAATGCAGAAAAACATACCCATGGCCTGAAGGGACACAACATTTTCTTAGAGAGGACATGGAATATTCCAATCATAAGAAAGTGAAGAATTGGATATCATCAAAATAAAAGATTTTGATCATCAAAAGTCATCTTTAAGAAAATGAACAGGCAAAAGAAAAAACAATGTATGTGTGATTCCATTTACATGAATTTCAGGAATAGGTAAAAGTAATTGATGGAGAAAACATGTAAGAATTGGGGTTGGGGAATTGATGCTGCAAGAAAGAATTTTCTCCAGTGATAAAAAAGTTCTGTGCTTTTACTGGCCTGTTAACTACAGAAAATATTTCTAAACTTTTAAATTGCTCTGAAAATCTGTGCATTTTACTGCAAGTACATTTTACCTCAATAAAAGAAGTGATAAAATACTAATAAATGTGTTCTACATCTTGTAGGAAAAAAGACTTCAGCATCATCATGACTAATAAGTGAATTATAAGGTAGAAAATGAAATAAGACTAAGAAAGAATAAAAGCTAAAAATAAAGCTAAACGGTATACCTAAAAATTAAAATTTGCACTGGAAATAGATAAATGAAAAAAAACACTGTGGAAATCCAAATTATTATATGGAAGGCACTTTTTAGAAGCTTTCCAAAAAATGCAGAAGAAAATAAAAAGGAACTGAATATAATAAAGGATATGATATCCCTGAATATGTAACATGTAGAAGAGTCCAGAAACAAAGAGACAAGAATCAAAGGGCCAAGGGTGCTGGACTAATCTTCAGACCTAAACCATGCAACATTGAGTTTGTTAAAAAAAATAAGTTAATTAATAGTTTTTTAATTTCAGAAATAAAAAATTTCAGTAACTAAAGAAAAAGAATGTGTACTTCACTATGAAATGATAAACAGCCAATTATTTTATTAGAAGGTAAAATATAAAGTACAAATAAGTGCAAAATTAATCATTTATAATAATAAATGTAAATCTTTAATGACAACAATTTTCATGTGTTTAAAAATATGGGATTCACCCACAGTCCTCTGATCAGTGATAAAGGAGCAAAGGTAATACAATAGAATAAGGAGAGTCTTTCAACAAAAGACACTGGTACATCTGGACAGTCACATTCAGAAGAGGAAAGAAAAGAAGGAGATGAAGGGAGAAGGGGAAGGAGGATGGAGGGTGAACTAGACAAAGATCTTAGGCCCTTAACAAAAATAAATTCAAAGTAGATCACAGGTCCTAAGGGTAAAATATAAAACTATAAAAGTCCTAGACCAAAACATAGGAGTAAAATTGGATGATCCTGGGTTGGTACCAAAGGTATAATTCATAAAAGGAAGAACTAATAAGTTAGACTTCATTAAAATTAGTTCCTTCTCTCCAAAAGACACTGTTGCAAAAATGAAAAGACCAGATACCAACTGGGTGAAAATATTGGCAAAAGACACATGTGATAAAAAAAACTATTATCTAAAATGTACAAAAAAACTCTTAGCATTCAACAATAAGAACACAAAAAATTCAATCAAAAAATGGACCAAAGACCTTAGCAGGCATCTCACCAAGAAAGAAATACAGATAGAAAATAACCATTTGAAAATTTGCTCCACATCTTATGTCCTCAGGGAACTGCAAATTAAAACGACAATGAGATATCAGTTTAGGTCCATTAGAAAGGGCAAAATCCAGAACACCAACAGTGCCGCAGTCTGGCTGGGCACAAAATCACGAGCCACTCAAGCAGGAACAAAGTTTATTTTTTGAAACTGCCGCCAATGTCCGGTACGCGCCCGGGAAGATTTTTTCTACCCACCGGCCTCCTCCCAGACCCGCAGAGAGAGCTCCTCCCCCGGAACTCCCTCCTACTGTACTTCCCCAACCAATGGGAACTCTCCAGGAGTCCCGTAGCAGGCCTAGGTGAACAGCAGGAGTCCAATATCCATATGAATGCAAATCTTAACATAATCATATCATCTCAATGGCTAGCTGGCGTCACCTTTAGACTAAAAATGCCATGCATCATATACTTGGCTCTTAGCATAACAGTACCAAATTTGGGTGAGTATGTGGAGCGACAGGAATCCTCATTCACTGCTGATGAGAATGCAGAATGATACTACCACTTTGGAAGACAGTTTTGGCATTTCTTTATAAAACTAAAATTACTTTTATCCTATGATCCAGAAATTTCACTCCTTGGTATTTACTCAAATGAATTGAAAGCTTATGTTTACAAAAATCTGCACATGTATGTTTAGTATAGTGACTAAGTAGTGGCTTTACTCACAATTACTCACAATTATCAAAACTTAGAAGCAAATAAGACATCTTTCTGTAGGTGAATGAATAAATAAACTGCAGTACATCCAGGCAAAGACTTATTATTTAGCCCTAAAAGGAACTGAGCTGTCAAGCCATGAGAAGATGTAGTGGAAACTTATTTACATATTATTAAGTGAAAGAAGCCAATTTACAGGGCTACCTATTGTTTGAAACCATCTATATGACATTCTAGAAAAGGATAGACTATGAAGACTGTTTATGGTTTAGATGTGAGGTGTCTCCCAAAAGCTCATGTGTGAGACAATGCCAGGAAGGTTAGAGGAAAAATAATTGGGTTACGAAAGCCTTAAACCAATCAATGAATTAATCCCCTGGTGGGATTAATTGAGTGGTAACTGAAACGGGTAGGGTATGGCTGGAAGAGGGTCATTGGGGGTGTCCCTTTGGGGTATACATTTTGTATCTGGTGAGTGGATTCTCTCTGTGCTTTCTGATCATCATGTGAGCTGCTTCCTTCCACCACACTCTTCCACCATGATGTTTTGCCTCACTTCAAGCCCCAAGGAATGGAGCCGACTGTCTATGGGCTGAAACCTCCAAAACCGTGAGCCTCCAGATAAACTTTTCCTCCTCTAATTGTTCTTGTCAGATATTTTAGTCACAACAGAATCAAAGACAATGAAAGCATTAGTATTTGTGGGGATTGGATGAAGGAAGAGATGAATAGCTAGAGCACATAGGATTTTTTCTTGGCAATAAAAGTATTCTGTTTTATACTGTAATTGTGGATATTATTATCCATTTCATAACTCATAAACTGCAAAACAGCAAGAGTGAAACCTAAGGTAAAGTGTGGACTTTGGGTAATTATGATGTATCATTGAAGGTTCACTAATCATAACCCATGAACCACTGAGGTGGGTGAGGTGGGGGTGTTGTAATGGAGAGACCATTCATATATGGGGCAGAAGGCATGTGGGAAATCTCTATACATTCAATTTGTCTGTGAATCTACAACTGATCCAAAAAAGGAATTTATGTAATAACATACAGAATTCTTCATAAAGCCCAGAATAAGCAAGACTATTTTTTTTCTATTACTTTTAGCCAATGCAATAGGAAACATAACTAACGAATTGAGGAAAACCAAATTGTGATTATTTGGAATTAATTCTATTATCTATTAAAAAATCTAGGAAAAAAAAACATTTTAACTACTAAGTATTTGGTAATGTGACTTGAATTAGTAGTATTAAGAAAAATAACTTTACTGAGTAAAGGAATTTTATCTTTATTTGTTGGAGAGATAATCTGTAATGTATCCTAACTGGATATTGAGCAAATCATAAATAAACAAAATATTTATGGATGAAAAATGGCCCATAAATTAGAGAGAAGGGTAAGAGAATAATGAATTTTAAAATTCAATAATTAGCTTGGTAATAGTTCAAAACTGGTGAATTTTAAGAACTTTTCAAGTCATATATTACCTCGGTTTGCAAACTTTTGAAGGATGATAAATTGTATTTTTTGATATTTAATTTGGATCTAGTGAGATTAATGTCATCCAATAAATCTGTGGCTAAGTTAGCCAATGTGACATCATGCTTTCTAATCTTTACTATTTGTTGGAAAAATATTTGTAATGGAAAGGCCAAAGTCACCGGATGCTTTTATGTTGGAGGGCACAGAAAGTGGGTGAGGGAGGGGGGATAGATGAGGATCAGCCATAATGTTGAATTAAACTAAAACTTATCTGGTACCACAGTGTTTAATCTCTAGTATCAAGATAGGGATCCAATCTTCAGTGGGATCTTACTTTTTTTTTTTTTTTTTGGATATTTTGAAATGGAAATAAACTAGTAGAACTAACTTAAGATCTTCATGTATCTGCCCTCAAAGCACTTTGGGCCAGAGCAATAAAGTTATGCACAGTGGCATCTTTCAGGAAACACTCACCCACACACTATGTGTCTCCAGATGTTCACCATTTGTGATTGTTTTTAAAAATGAAAAGTACCATCTGTGTCTCTAACCCTCAACCAGAGTGCATCACCAACAGCTGAAGGTATTCATTCTCAGGCTATTCCAAGACTTTGTTCATCAGAAAAAAAGGTAAAGAACAAAGGAGATTAATTTGTTTTCATCCTTGCTTCATTAGCAACAAGATTCTTGTTTACCTCCAATGAATCTTCTTTATTATTATTTAAAATATTCACAACCAGCATTATTATTTATTAGTTCACTAGGGCTGCTGTAACACAGTACCTTAGCCTAGATGGCTTCAGCAGCAGTGTGGGAGGCTAGTCGTCTAAGATAAAGGTGTTGGCAGAGTGATTTCCTCCTGAGCCTCGCCTTGGCTCATAAATAGTTGTCTTTTTTTGTGTGCGTTCTCTGAATTCCCTCTGGATGTATCTGTATTCTTTATTTTTCTTCTCATAAGGTCACCAAGTATAGTGTGTTAGGGCCCACCCTAATTACCTCATTTTGACTTAATTCCTCCTTCAAAAACAGTCACATTTTGAGGCGTTAGGAATTAGGACTTCAAAATATGAATTTTTTGAGGCAACGCTTTAGCCCAATCATCAACTTAACATTCATTCGAAGTCCTGAAAAATCCAGATTTTATTGTAAAGTTAGGAATTATTCCCGGTGCAGTAAAAATGAAACTCACCTTCTGATAAATATCAGAATCTTCAGTCTCTGTTCCATTATTTCCCAAAGCTTTTGGTATCAAAAGGAGCAATAAATAATGTCATTTGGACATTATTTATTGTCCAAATGTGTCTAGTCTTGATCATGTGTCTACAAAGGTTATGGCTAAGATGTATTGCAAAGGATATGATTGGGATATTCCACAGGATTCTAATGAAGAGGAATTATGGAACTTCTTTAGAAGTCTGTGTAGTCAGAGAGATCAGGGAAGTTCCTGAAGGAAACTGAATGGAACTTTCTGGTCAAGAAAATGAATAGGAGATGGGGAACAATTAATTTATTATTAATTTATTCACTCTCATTAATTTATTATTTTATTCACTCTCTCATTCAGCATGCCTATAATATGTGCTGTACAGTGAAGCGCATATTATGAGTTCAGAATGAACAATGAAATCTGGCTTCTGTTCTCAGGTTTTTCTATTGGGGAAAGAAGTATCAAATGAAGTACCAAGTACCACGTGGGTAGAGAAAGAAGTATAATAGGAACATAGACAACAGTGAGCTAAATCACTCCAGAGCTTGAGGAAAGGGTTGAAGAGTCTGAACTGATGGAGACAATTTCTCTGTTGACGAGGATGTAGATGATGAGTGTCTGGAATGAGGATTTTAAAGCAGAGAGACGGACCGACAAGAGGAAAGGTACCATGCTAGGAGAGAGCTTAATATATGAATGAAACCTGGAAGCATAATAGAAGTAGGGAAAGAAATTGAGACTCCAATATGGGTTTCTTTGTGCAGTGCCTCCTATGACATCAAAAGAAGTTGAGATGTGTTCTGTAGGCAAGGATGGTCTGCATATAGCATGATCAGAAGTACATATGCCCTGTATGAAAAATGGTTTGGAAGAGGATGGGATAAGAAGTATGGAGAAGAGTTGAAGGCTTTTGTAGCCATCCAACAGAGGAGGACAGATATTTTAGTACCAATAATAATGATGAAGTAAAAGAAGTAACTATAAGAAATATGTGGGAGGTAAAATTAGCAGATTCAGAAGATAGGTTGTAAAAGAGGAAGAGGGGAGTTGGACATGAAATAGGAATGAGGATGAATTTTCAATTTCTGTGTTATAAATTCAAATATCCAGTGACTTTAGAAGGCCAGGCTCACTGGAAGTATACCTAGGAGTTATTAGTTGTCATGTAGTTGTTAAAACTAAGGGAGCAAAAGTGATCTTGTAAGAAAGGACAGAGGGTAAGAGGAAGAGAAAAACTAAGTATGTAAACTTGAGGAATCTCAGAAGGAATGTCACACACCAAAAAGGTTGGAAACTGGCATGGTCACAGAAGCCAAAGGTCTGAACAAATTTAAGAACTGGTGATCATTGGTATGAAACTAAAATGAGGACTGAATAATCTCTTTAGGCTTAAAATTTGGAAAATCACTGACCCTATTGAGAACAGTGATGTGGTGGGGGTGGCAATGAACTTGTAGTAGATAGAAAAATTAATGGTGGGTAAAAGTGGAGAAAACTCCCTTGGGTAATCTAGATTGCACTTCCAGGGAAGATATTTAATTTCTCCTTATGCCATTAATATTCTCGCCCATTTTGAAGGCCTGTAGATATGGAGCAAGAAGCAAGCTGGACAGCACTAATTATGATCCAATCACTAGTTTTTTGGAAGGTGGGGAAGGTAATGAGATCAAACACAATGAAACCAGAGAAGTATAGCTAGGTGGAGACAAAATATAATGAAGTTAAAAGGTGGATAGAGACAAAGAGATGAAGAAAGGCTGAGAGATAGCCTGGATCAAGAGCACTGCGATCTCTCACATTCACTCAGAAAAAATAAGGAATATATAACTGAATGTGAACATCACCCATGAATTTCCACATGTAGTGTGGTTAATGTTAGATGTATAGTCAGAACAGAATTTTTAAATTAGCACATAATTTTCTTAACATGAACTTTTGCATGAGTTCTCGATATATAATTTTGTTTCTTCTAGGAGTTATGGGAAAGTGGAAACATCACAAAGGGATGTGAGCAACCCAGACACTATCCATGAAACTAATTATGTGAGGCAATGCATTGAAGAACGTACTGTTTGTGGCACTACATGTACCAAGAGTTGGTGTTGACACTTCTATATAAACAGTGGCTACATTATTTATGTAGCGATTCTCTAATGAAGTACTGCCTTGAAGTTCTCTGGTTCATTTCTCAGGAATAATCAAATGCATGCTAGAATAGTAAACCTATATTAAGACCACAGAAATATGAATGGAACAAAGTCTAATGGAATCATATTTGAACTTAACTAATTAAAAATAACAAGGCAAAGTTTCATGTCTTCTTGCCTTCATTCGTATATTCAGCAAATTTTAGGGATCTACTAAGCTTTAGGAAGAAAATACCTGCTAAGCCACAGCTAGAGGAGGATATTACCTCTTCCTGAATCTTCCAGGAAAAGACAACAAACATTAAACCTGATCATGTGGCATTTGACAACAAAGCCACATTCATCTGAAGTTTATGTGAAAAACAAAAACTTCTGACTCGCTAAAGTACAAGATTTCATTTTTGTTGTTCTCACCCTTGGGGTCTCTGCTTACTGTTTCTTATTTGTAAGTACACGGACAGTTGAAATTGAAGACTAAACTAACATGACTAATCTAATAGAGGATGCTATTCTCTCTTCTTCAGTCTTGAACATAGTTGGGGACATCTCGAAATTGTAAGAAAAACTCTAAGGACCAAGTAATATAACTAATGAGAACATGTTATTGTGATATATGTTTTACTCTTGCATTCTAAAGATGAGAAAATAAGGAATAAGATAGAAAAGCTATGAATTAATATTTTTTTTACTTAGAGTGAATCTTGATAGGTTTTCAAGGGAGTGATAACTCCAACCTTAAAGAAATCACATAAGACATAGAAATGAAAACAAACAAGAAATGTTTAGGTAGAGGTACGAAAATTGAAGACTTCTTTTTTTACAAGCAAGAACTGAGTTCTATATTTGTCTTCTTGTCAACTCAGTTGGGCAGTATTTCTCCCAGTAAAAGGGTAATAAAAGAACTACATCTAGGGCAAAGAACCTGGAGCCCTCAGGAGATCTCTGGAACTATGAGCTGACACTGCAAGAAATGAATGCATTTCATAAGTAAATATCTCTAAGCCTGTCAAGCCAATTAAAGTTGTAAACTACTCACCCATAGAAGTAAATATACAGCATTGTTTAAGTCAGAATAGAAGCAAACCTACCACTTAGAGTTGGTTTTGTTAATCTTTGATTTGAAACTGGAATGGACTTGTTCTTTTTTTTTTTTTTTTTTTTTTTAGTTTTAAAAGCTTTCATTTTGGAGTGGCCTGAACTTAAGTCAGTATCAACTAATTTATCAAAACCGCCACTTCTGGGATGATAGATGGTCATATATTATTTGGTACCCACTGTTTACAGATTTTGAGTCTGCTCACAATTTTAATTAGAGGGCAAAGTAGAAATGCATGTTAGTTTAGTCTTCAATTTCAATTGTCCGTGTACTTACAAATAAGAAACAGTAAGCAGAGACCCCAAGAGTGAAAACAACAAAAATGAAATCTTGTACTTTAGCGAGTCAGAAGTTTTTGTTTTTCACATAAACTTCAGATGAATGGGGCTTTGTTGTCAAATGCCACATGATCAGGTTTAATGTTTGTTGCCTTTTCCTGGAAGGTTCAGAAAATTGAACTTATGAAGGGTCACATTGGAAGTGAAGTATATTGGGCAGTAGTATCTGTAAAATGAATAACAGGATTATGGTGTTCTTCCCTATAGCTCCAGGGAATTAGGACTATCATCCAGTGTTATATGCAGCCCCCACTCCATTTCCATCACTTCTCAAACTAGCAGCACCATCAAGGTCTACTGACAGCTGTCTATTGCCACACGATTTTATACTGCCTCTGTGTGGATGCACTTCTTAACGAATATCGCAGTCCTAAGTCAGCTATGGGAATCTAAGGCTCTGAGATGTTAAAACAACTTGCCCCAAATCACATAGTGAGTCAGATGTAGACTCAGAATTTGAATCCAGAAGTGATGCCTTAGCCATCAACTGTCCCAGCTCTCCAGTGTTCTGAACACATGGGGTAGCCATGCCCTGGCTCCACAGATCTCTTTGGCTTGTCCGACTGTTTTGGTCCCTATTGCCATCAAGACCTTTTATGGATAAATATCATTTTGCTCAGTCAACTCTGTTTCCCATAAGGACCTTTTATATTTATTTATATATTCAGATGACACTTTTTAATGTTTACTATATGCCAAGAACAATATGTAGTTCTGGACACATAAAGTAAAAACTGCGATGGCTACTGATTTCAGGGGCTTAGGAATTAGGAAGGAACACTGATGCATAAGTCAATAAGTATGTGATTCTTGCCTTGTCTTATTACTTCTACTAATTTCTTTCTTTGTGTCTCTCTGGGTCTCTGAACTTTTTTTTTTTTTTTGGTATGGGAGATTGAACCCAGGAGTGATTTACCACTGAGCCACATCCCCAGTCCTTTTTTTTTTTTTTTAAGACATGTTCTTACTAAGTTGCTAAGGGCCTTGCCCAGTTGCTGAGGCTGGCCTTGAACTTGTGATCCTCCTGCCTCAGCCTCCTGAGTGGCTTTGATTATGTGCCTGGCTGTCTCTGAACCTTTTGCTAATATGGTTCCTGCTATAAGTATGACAGATTTATGTGAATTAATAAATCAATATCCAGGATCAAACACCCATGTTTAGAAAAAACTAAATTACTAGCTGTATATGAATTGGCAATCTAGCTGTCATAAAGCATTCATCAGCCTGCAATTGCCTCAGTTTCTAGTACCAATTTAATACTTTACCAATATTGAGTATTGGTGGTTTTGCAATCTTTTCTCAAATGGGAAAATTGAAAATATTTATTTATCTTCCAGAAAGATGCAGTATACTTGAAAGCATGTAGCCAACTCATTATAAATGAACTCCAAACCATTTCTAAGATAACAGTCTTTGAAATGGGTAGGTTTCAGTGAGTTTAAAGGAGAGTAGGAATGATATACAGTGTTGGAATTAAACTCAAAGATATAAGAGGTGACAGTTGTAGAGTTGAGGAACTCAACTATGGTTTGAATTTTTCCTAAGAAGGACACTTTCATGATTGCTTTTATTTTTACTTTCTTTTTCTATGTTATCATATTTAAACCACGGTTCTTTTATACCAATCTAAAATTCAGTCTTCACAGGTTATTGTGATCTTGTCATCTTTAATGTCTCAAATAAAGGTTGATTTTCATGAAATAATTGTGAGAGATGCTTAAACTCATGTGTGTGCTCTCTCTAAATAAAATGGCAGGAGTTATGATCAAAATTGTACCACTGGTATAAGTATCTAAAGCCCGAAATTCCAATATAGAGATAAAGTCTGTTTATTCAGTAGATTTTCCCCTTCATTTTTTTCCATTTCTTTGTTAAGATATAGTTATTTGTCACTCGGGCATGGTGGTGCATGCCTGTAATCCCAGGGATTTAGGAAGCTGTGGCAGAAGAATTGAAAGTTTGGGGTTGGTCTAGGCAACTTGGCAAGACCCTGTCTCAAAATAAAAAATATAAAGGGCTGGGAATATGACTCAGTGGTAAAGTGCCCTGGGGTTTAATCCCCAGGACCAAAAAAAGAAAACTATAAAAAGATATAGTTATTTACCTATCTTTACTGCAGTATGAGCATCTAATAAGTTATTTAGAAGTTCCAAGTATAGATGAAAGTAAGGACTATAAAATCAGCCCACAGCTTGAAAGCTTTTGTGAAACTTATGGGAGTTGAAGGGACATGTGGTAAAGAGACAAAAGATGATCCACACATATGTGGCATCTCAGTATAAGATGTATGAGTCAATGAATAAATAGACAAAATTTTAAAATTAGCTACTGATGCAAAGCAATGTAGTCTTAAATTTTAAATATGATTGGTAGCATTTTGTTGAGTTCAATGGAAGGAAATAATCACTCAGAGCGAGGGTGATGAGAAAGTCTTTGATGTTTGAGTTGAACTTGGAAGGAGAGTTTGGGTTTTTATTGGTGGAGAAATCAAGAGAGGGCTTAGTGGGTGGAGGGAAAGTCTGAGCAAGGACTTGCAGGCTACAGAAAACACAGCTTATAGGCAACTAGTTTGTCACAAGCAATATGGATACTATATTACTGTCAGCCAATGTGTATTTATTTATGATTTTTTGGTACCAGAAATTGAACTCCAAAGCACTTAACCACTCAGCCACCACCCCAGCCCTGTTTATTTTGACACAGGGTATTGCTAAGTTGCTTAGTGCCTTGCTTAGTTGCTGAGTCTGGCCTCAAATTTGTCATCCTCCTGCCTCAGCCTCCTGAGCAACTGAGATGACAAGTGTGCACTACCATATCCAGTCTGAACCAATGTATTTATATTTTAAATTATTTTTAAATTTTATGCTATGTTTTCCTCTTGCCTTTGACCCTAGTGAAGCTATCATCTCTGAGAAGGGAAGGTTCCCCCTAAAATAAAGAGGTTGGATACTGATCAGCTTCATGTTCCAAAGCTAACTTCTTTCAGGACAAGGGGATGTAGTTATCTTAAAGCAAGACCTGTGGATGGAGAAAGGTATTTTCTAAATTCCAAAAGCTCCCCCTCTGCCTTTCTAAAACACAGCTCCTTGGAGGTTTAATCATAGATCTAGCCACAGAGAAAAGCAGGGATGTATGTAATCAGTAGCTAACAGTGCGTGAGAAAAGCCCTTGCAGGCCTGGGTAGTGGTAAAAGGGTAAAAAGACAAGTTAGGTCAGAGATGAAAGTCCTTGTTTACCCCTTAGGGTAGAAACTCTGATTTTGTGGGATACAGAAATATCCAGATGGATTAGGAGTAAAGAGGAAGTTTTACTGAAAAACCTCAGATTGGTTGATGTAAAATACAACTTCTTGGACCCTGGATTTCCATCCTGCATTACAGAGTGTTGGCGCAGATAGGAGTGGCAAGGAGGGGATCAGGAGATAGGCCTCAAGAGCACTTGTAATACTCCCCCACCTCCCGTGTGACATGGAGGGGACCCAGCAGCTCCTGATTGCCCTGTGAGAGACATGAAGCACAACAGGGAATCAAGACTAGTGGGACCACCCTAGCGAGGGACAAAGCGACCTTACAGCAGAGGACCTGTTATGTAAGCCCAGGTCTGGTCTAGGAGGAGCTTGTGGATGGAACTCAGAGGATCTGAGCCTGGAAGTCAGGTGAATCAGTGATAGAGATGGATCACTGGACTCCTGACCAGGTCCAGGTAGATCAGGACTTTTCCCTAAGTCTAGAGACTTGGAAGAAAAAGCTCCAGTCCAGGGAAAATAGAATACCTGAAAATGACAAATGTTAAACGTTATTATTACTGTTGGTATTAGTTTAGTTTCTTGAGGTTTTTGAATTGATAGGATGGAAGCTGGAGAAGAAAGTGAGATCATCCTAACTGTAGTAGTTTTGGGGCACTCTGCCATTATTTTCGAGACTATGAATAAATCAAGCCTCCTAGGGAGGAGTTTGTGTTAGGAAATAGTGATCTATAGAGTTAGAAATATATAAATGTGTCTGGATGTAGGAAACACCAATGAATTGATATTGGATACGGAGACAGATTCAATATGCTTCATCTGAAAAAAAGTACACTTTATAATTGCAGAAGTTCCTGAAGATGAATCCCCGAAGAAATGACGTGACTTTATCCAAGCTATGGATACGGTCCATCTGGAGATGCTGAGCTGGAATTGCAGGGCGGGAGTGCAAAGTAGGCCATGGGGTGCTTTGGTTGTGTGTGTGTGTGTGTGTGTCTTCCATGAAAACTGCAACAAGATGATTCCACTTTTTGTAAGAATGTGTTTGTAAAAACCACATATTGGATCTGAGGCTTATAAAGTAAATCATATTTTTTCCTACCCAAATGACGTTATAATTGTGGTCTGAATTTAAGAACAGCATCAAATAAACCATAGCTGTAATCAACACGACAACACAAAAGGAAAAATTTAGCTTTCATAAACTTTTATAAGTAATTTAAGAGAAGCAAAATTATAAACGCTATAAAATACTGCATGGACAGATTTGCTATATCATAAATTTAGCCAAACATTAACTCTTTTGTACTGACTAATCTTTAATTTACAATTTTGCTTGATATTTTCAATCTAGGGAAAATAAAGAGTAATTTGAATGTCAAATGTCAGAAAATAAGATCATCTGGAATTTTAATTGTTTTTCTTTTTGTATATTGATAAATCTCAACTTGGCTTTAGCTTGGGTTATTCAATTGAAAACTACTCATTAAAATGATTCTTTAAGAATTCACTAAGAATTTTTTTTCCTAGGTAATTTGAAGAAAAATTGCTTCAATATTGCATTTGTTGTTTAAAGCTGTGTGACAAATTACCATATACTTAGCAGCTTAAAGCAATACACATTTATTATCTCAGTTTCTGTGGATCAAGAATCTAGGCCCAGCTTATCTGAGTCCTCTGCTTCACAAGGTTGTGATCAGATGTCAGCCAATGCTGGTACAATCTCTTCTGAAGCTTCAGTGGGGAAGGAGTTGTTGGCAGAATTCACCCCTCAAGGGCTGTTGGACCGTGAACCCAAGTTCCTATCAGGCTGTTTCATCACTTGATTAAAACATCATTGACATTCAGTAAATAATAGCTTTCTTCTAATATTTTGGCATTGGAGAGTGGTATCTTACACATGGAGTTAATTAAAGGAAAGTTCATGCAAACACAAAAGGCATATAGGAGTATGCTAACTTATGTAATGACTGGTTTGAAAATATCTTTGTTGAAGATGTTTGTGTATATATCTAAAAGTGGACCCTCAAGTTCAAAGTCAGACAAGTCAAGCTTCTCTCCTACAGTTAATACTTATATGGGGGGGGGGGTGGGAAATCCTGTAGACTTTCTTTTTGTGTGTGTGTGTGTGTGTGTGTTTGCTACATCTTTTATTTTTTATTTATTTTTTTTGTAAATTGTATCTTTTTTTTAAATTTTTTATTGTTGGCTGTTCAAAACATTACATAGTTCTTGATAGTTCTTGATATATCATATTTCACACTTTGATTCAAGTGGGTTCCTGTAGACTTTCTAAGAGACCTTATCTACAACACACCTTATCTATAAAATGGAAACAAAAGTGATATGTATATAATGGTGTTGTATGATTTATTCACTCGTTCATTTAGCATGCAACTAAATACCATCTATGTTCCAGGGATAGTTCTAGAAAATAGGAATATGACGGTGAAAGTGAAACAGTTCCTACCCTCCTAGGAACTTATTAGTGAAGCATACAATTGATGAACAATAAGTATGTAATGTAATCCAGGAGATAATACATGTTATAGAGATAAAGAACAACAAAAGAAATATGAGTGGTGAAGGATGCTCTCTTAGAATAGCCAAGAACATCTCCTCTTAGAGGCATTATTTGAGCAGAGACTTGAAAGAAGGTATAGACCACAGAATGGAATTTCTACAGGAAAGCTTTTCAGGTTGAGGGCAGAGTAAGTGCAGAGACCTGAGAATATGAACAATCTTGATTTGGTACAGAAAAAGGATAGGACTACTATATAAAGACAGTATGTAATACAGCCAATCAGTATGTATTTATGTTTTTATGCATTTTTAATCACCACATTACATTTTTAAGAAACTAAAAAAAAATAAATGCATGTAATGTAGGAAGTGGGGTGAGGTCCTGAGGTGATATCATGCCACATGATATGTTATTAAGAAAGGTTCCATAGTGACAACTGTGCAAGGAAATGGAATGAAATTGGAAATGTATTGCAGAGTTTCATTTGGGGTGGCAATATTTCATGGCTTGAAGTTTAAGGGATGAGAACAGCATGTGAATTCCAAGAAAGCAGCATAGAATGGAAAATGGCTTTACAATGTGTCAGACAGGGTGGCAACGTCTTGTGGCATGTGGCTTGCATCTCAGTGATGGGAAAGGTATGTCATGTGCCTGCTTCTTGCCTGTGGCACACCACAAGGGAGAATGAGCTGGCAACCACTGCTGAAATACAGCAGCAGCAACTTTAGTCTATAGCAAGTCATGATCTTCTTTTTTAATTTTTCTCCAAACTTGATTCTTTCTTATTTGTCCTAAAAGGTCTGAGCATAAGACAGAAACAAATCAGGAGTTTGAAAGGGAGAGGAAATAATAGAGCTATGATACTTTATGTCATTTTTAGGTTAACTATCTTGAACTTACAATCCCAACAAAGGTGAAGCATGTAATGATACACTTTTCTTTTTCACTTTTTGTGTACACTTTGTTGGTAAAAATGTACCTCATTGAAACTCTTGCATGAGGGATTGAAAATCTCAATATCAATAGCACAAAGTTCAGCTATATCTTTGCAAAATATTAGTTCATAAGAATAATTTTTCATAAGAAAGGCTTATTTAAAAATTCATGTTGAGAGGAAAGCGAGGGAAGGTAACAAAGTACAAAGAAAATAAAACAGGACAGCAAAGCAAAAGAAGTCTATAGAATTAGGATTTCATGAAGAAAGAGTAACATATTAAAGCAGGGATTAAAAAAGTATAAAGATCGAAATCGTGGGTTATAGTGGCACTTGTCTGTAATCCCAGTGGCTCGGGAGGATGAGGCAGGAGGATTGAGAATTCAAAGCCAGCCTCAGCAAAAGTGAGGTGCTAAGCAATTCAGTGAGGCCCTGTCTCTAAATAAATTACAAAAAGGGCTGGGGATGAGGCTCAGTGGTTAATTGTCCGCAGGTTCGATCCCCTTTACCACCCCCCACCAAAAAAAAAAAAGATTGAAATCAAGAGAGCAGTGGGTGGGGGGTGGAGTGGAAGATGTTAGCCATTCAAGCCTTACTGCTCTTGAAATCCAAAAAAAACATACATTAACACTAAGTCTTGAATTTAACATCATGTCAGTTTAATTTTATTATTTATGTCATATATTTGAAATTAACTGACTTTAGAGTCAACTCTACTAAAGATAAGTTTAGAGCATGGACACAGAAAATTTAACTAGGATTGGGAAGGAAGCGATTAATGTATTAAATTTATTATACTCTCTCCAAAGGACTAATTTTTATAGCATAAAACTCATCAAAATAAGCTTAATTAATATATGTAGTCAGGATCAAAATGTCATTAAATGTGGCCCCAGTTTCTGTTATTAAGTTCATGGTCAGTGTTTATCAGCAATCAACAAATTAATAGAGATGTTTCAACGTAGGACTTTTTTTTTTTTAACATGGAGCCTGTGGAAATTAATAAGATATATGATTCAACAATCAATTTAGAAATAAAAAGAATGAATAAAAATTTTATATGTCCCCTGTAATGGCTAAAATGATGCTCATAGGGCTGGTAGTCATTCTAAAACCACACCATTGGGATGATTTGTGCTTTCTCAAAAACAGTGACTTAACTATTGAGAAATAATCATCATATGAGTCCTTTTGCCAGAGTCATAACATAGGGGAACTAAAATTGGGAAACATACTTAAAATGATAATTATAATGATGATATTTTTTATAAGATTTGGCAATGGTTCCATATTTTTAAAAAAGTACCCATTTTTACCTTTTATCATATAAAAATTGCTCCCTATCTAATCATCATCTTTTAATTTCACCAAACTCTCCTCAGGACACTTAAAACCCCAGCCTTGACTTTCTCACATCTGGATTCTGAATTTTTCCTGATGTTCCTCACTGTGTTCTCTAGTCACTGAACACCTCTGCTTCTCTTCCCTGTGGCCTGTGAGACCATCCCCAAATCTGGTCCCTGACATACTCCTCTGAGATTGTCTCTAGATTTCTGTATTGATCACCACATGTCATCACTTTGGTTAGGGCCAGAACTGGGCCTTCAGCTATTCCAGGCCAGCTTGCTTATATAACCTTACCTGGACAAGGGCCCACCCACCCAGAATCTCAATTATTTTTGTGAAAGAGTATTGTTCACGTTCTCTAATGTCTGCATGTTAAAACTTCAGAAAGTGACAAAAAATTTCAGGAAATACAAGTCAAATCTTCCGGTGGATACAGTATAAACTCTTTGAATTTGTGGTGAGTGAAAGTTAAGAAAAATAAAGTTACACTCTGATGTAGAAACCAGGCTGTTAGTCGTGTTTGGATTTGAAAGTGCTAGAAGAACCAGTATTTTCTTCCAGTCTGGAAGAAGAAAAGCACTCCCAGATGTCTTCATTTTTCTGGCTAACAAAAGAACCTTCATGATTTATATAATGATGTGTTCAATTAGCATAAATCTTGAGATTGACTTGCAATCTAAGCAAACAAATTCTAGTCTATAAATTTTGACAAAGGTTTGGTGGTCATATGTTTGTCTATTGATGGTTACAGTCAAAGAAACTATATAGGGACTGGTAGCCAGCAAAGAAGATCTTAGGAATTCTCTTGTTCTTTGCAGTTAACAATGGAGACATAGAATATATGTAAATTTAAAGTGATATGAATGTTTTCCCTAACTTACTGATCAAATCACTTTATTTATTGGTCTCATGTGGTCAAGAAAAGTAAATATTCTGTGACCTACTCTCTCTTATGTTATTAAAATGTTAAAGTTCAACCTAAATTCTGTGACTTCTTTTCCAAATGAAATTCTAACTTAATGTTTTTTTAACCTAACATTAATCTAAAGAGTTAAAGACTGTAATTTCTGGTATCTGATACTTTGTTTTTATCATTTATGAACTTGATTATTATTTATAAACTTTATTATTTATGAACTTGAAGTTGTGGGTCTTCTGATGTACTAAGAAAAAATGCTAAATTTGTATTTGAGGTGTAATTCTAAAAATAGAGTAAACACTTGAAGCAAGGACTTAACATCTTTCTACCATCTTTCAACCACAGCACGTCCCAGAACATAAAGAATGTTTTATTCTCCTTTCTTTCTTTCCCTGTTTTTAGGAAATATCGCTGCCTCACTTAACAGAAACATTTTATATACATTTTTTTAAACTTGTCTAATTTCTGATGTTTTCTTAACATTTTATTTTTAATAATTCACCCTGAATATATAACATCTGCTTAAAACATTTGACCTAATCAGCTTTATCGATGTAAATCAACAAACCAATAGCAATGCAAGGAAAAACTGCTGTATAATTCTTGTGTAACCCATCCATGAATCACTGTGAAGGGACTTAAGTTTGGAAAGCTTTTAATTTTTGTTATAAAGTTCCTTGAAACAGATGTGAAAATTCACTCATCTTCTACACTGTCTAGTTCAAACAGCTGTAAATTATTTCATGGATTACACTTGAATGAAATGAAAGTCCTAGGATTATTTCATCTAGGCAGCTGTTATTTTCTTAAATGAAATCAAAACCCTTCTTTGCTTGATTACTTCTTGGTTATTTGCCATTGTATAAAGATAAAATGTTCTTTCCTCATAAATTAGTTCATTTTTCTCAGTACTGTTACTGTGATGCAGAAGATACATCACGATTTTATAAGCTACCTTTCCGTGACTGCTTTGGCCTTTCTGTTGTGAAAAGAACAAAATGTAGCCCTCTCTTCTTTAAAAGTTTTAAATGTAATATTCACATAATACGCTCACTTCACTTGAAAGTTAGACATGAGAAGTGTCATTGCTGGAGCTTAGCTACTGGGATGATGATTGTATCAGCTTTTCTCAGCCAGATGGTCTCTAACTGCATTGCAAACTTCTTCCCAGGCTGCAAACTCGTCCCTCTGTCTACCAGACATCCATATGGGTGTCTTGAACACAGCATGTGTGAAACCAAAGGTATTATACTTTCCTGTATTTCCTAAAAGTGATAATGTGAAGAAACCTGCTTAGATTTCACATTCAGTCTTTCACTATATCCTACCGAATCTTCTGCCGAAATGGCCTTCCAACACATTTCTTCCTCTTGGTCCCCTATCTTCCAGGTCCTCAAAGATTACACATGAACTATTGATACTTCCCGCCCCACCCCACATCTCTGTTCCCAATTGTTATTTTTCTAATGTCTATAGGTAAGTGCAATGAAAATATTTCTTCAAAAAACTTCTTTTTTCCAAGAAGTAAATTCCATGTAAAGATCACTTACTAAGTGAGTAATTAATTACCTTGTTATATAAAGTCTTAAAGACAACAAATATCAGAAAATGTTTACTCTGTGCTAGATACACTGAGACATTGAGATTACAATAGTCAGTGAAAAAGATCAAGTTCCTATTCTGAGGTGTCAGAAAAGAAATAAATTTTTGAAATAAATAAATAATTGTGTGTGTTTAATATATACATGTGGTTTGTGTTTAAGTATGTGTGTGTGTGTGCATGCATAGATTTACTTAGTGATAAGGGCTTTAGGAAAAAAATTAAGCCAGATAGGAGAGTAGAAAGTAATTAAGTATTCTTTTTAATAGAGTCGGTAAGATGTTTGTATTTATCTCATGAAAATTATTGTTGGATATAGTCAACAAATATGTTCTGTTTTTAGTACCAGTGATTGAACTCAGAGGCACTGGACCACTGAGCCACATCCCTAGCCCTGTTTTGTATTTTATTTAGAGACGGGGGTCTCACTGAATTGCTTAGTGCCTCACAGTTGCTGAGGCTGGCTTTGAACTCACAAGCCTCCTGAGCCCCTGGGATTATAGGTGTGTGCCACCGTTCATTGTTTAGTTGGACTAAGCTATAGAATAGGATAGTTTTTTTAAAAAAAAATATAACTTTTATTAATATGTTTGTGGAATATGTGTTCTAGAATAACACTCTAGCTAATAGAAATATAATGATCCATAAATTGCAGTAATATAGTAATTTTAAATTTTGTAGTAATCATATTTTAAAAAGAGAAATGGGTTAAATTCATTTTAATGATACATTTTATTTAAACCAGTAGATCCATAATATTATTATTTCAATGTGTAGTCAATATAAAAGTTGTAAATATGATATTTTGTATTTCTTTTCTTGATATAAATCTTTGAATTCCCATGTGTATTTTACTTTTTCAGCAGATCTCAGTTTGGACTAGCCATGTTTCAAGTACTCAGTAACAACATATGGCTACTGGCCAATGAATGGGGTGGTGCAGTTCTACAGTATGTTGCAAATGTTGACTGTATTAAATAGGTTTGTGATACTTTGATGACTGCATCATTGTACATTATGTAAGAATACACTAATGAAGAAGTCATTTATAGTAATAAGTATTATATTTAAACACTCATTCTTTGAATACATCAACTCAATACATTTACTTCAGGAATGAATATTTTATAGAGGTTACATTATTCATAATGCTGACTTTGTTCAAAAAATATTTTAAGAACCTTTTTAATGAATTTAGAAAGTTGTTTATTTGGCATATTGGTTTTAAATTTAAAAAAAAAAAAACCCCTGCAGTTATTTTTCTAAAACAGAATTGATCATATTATCTGAATGCAGTGGCACATACCTGAAATCCCAGCAGCTCAAAGCCTGAGGCAGGAGGATAGTGAGTTCAAAGACAGCCTCAGAAATTTAGTGAGGTCCTAAACAGCTTAGTGAGACCCTGTCTCAAAAAAAAAAAAAAAAAAAAAAAAAGACTGAGGTTGTGAGGATGTGATGGGGCTCAGTGGTTGAGAACCCCTGGATTTAATCCCTGGTATCAAAAATAGAAAAAAAAATCACATTATTCCTATTTTGAGACCAAACTCTAACATCACATTCTGCTGTTCTTCTACATCTCATGTTCCCTCTGGTCAGCTGTATAATATTCCCCAAAGTGCAACATACTTTCTCATCTCTATGCTTTTTCACCTTCTTTCATACCCCTGAAAAGTTCTTTGCCACCAGCTCTGGCTTCTCCACTTCTAACTCATGTATCTGCTAACAACTGTCACCTGACTTAATGGTCACGATCACGCCTGACAATTCCTTTATCAGTCAAGTTTCATTCAGAAAATTGAAACTATTCTAAATAATTAAAATAAAAAAGGATTTAATTCAAGGAATTAGATGCTTGGGTTGGAAGGTCTAAGCCAGTGGAGACACCCATAACTTTCAGATGTTTACTGCAGCTGTGGTTCTGAGTCAGCTGTTGGCTGTTGCCACTCAGAAGTTAAGAAACAGCAGGAAGCAGCTTTGCATGTCATAAATCCTCTGCAGTAAAAATATAATGATTACTCCAGAGGAATGCAGAGATTTAAATGAATAAATAATCAATGAATAACCTCACATCTGCTGAAGCCCACCTTATTGGGACTGAGACTATGAAGGGCTTTACCTCTTTGCTACCTTCCAGAACTTTGGTTAAATCTAAACCTATGTGGAGAAGTAGTTAGTAAAATGGTATAAGCAGTGTATTTCTCACAGAGAGAGGCACAGACCAGAGTAAGAATAGTGCTGAGTGCCAAGGACCAATACTGGCTTTTTTTTTTAAACTTCTGTTACTTTCTTGGTGTTTCCGATAGCATTTAAAACATTTTCTTTTCTTCATTTTTTTGAGATAGGGCTGGTCAGATTATGTAACAGTTATAGCTTATACAAATCACCTTGTGGTAATTTTTTAAAAATTACAAGTTGATTTTTTATGATTCTTTTCTACCCTTGTTATCTTAAGAATTATATGAGATTTTTAGTTGAAAAAGTATTCCTGGTTACTTCTAAGAAATTTCTAGTTGGCCAAAATCTCTCCTTAATGTGTTGAATTTTTGTATCTACTTATGGCCAAAGAGAGTCTAAGAGTCTATCTGCTTAGTCTACAGCATTGAGGGGACATTTGGGGAATATCTTAGAGAAAAATTCACTTAGAAAAAAAGGTTCTCAGTAAAGAAAGAAGGAAGAGAGAGAGATAGGGGGCCAGGAAGGAATTCCACAGCTAGAAAAGGAAGGAAAACCGACAAAAATAAAGGATGAAATGAAGAGAGGCTCTGATATTGATATTGTAGGGGAGGCAAAAAATTAATTCCTTTCCTTTTAGATGTTTTATCTTTTTTGCTTGTTTATTTTTGGATGGGCCTGGGAATTAAATCAACATAACAAAGATTAACAGGAGAAAAGCATACAAATTTATCTAAGTCAGTTTTTATGGTGTGGGAGCCCTCATGAGGAAATGAAGAACCAAGAAATGTCCACTACTTACATGCTGAATTGGACGAAGAACAGTAAGTTATGAAGAATCAACAAAATTACGTGGGGAGGCATAAAGGATAAGTTATTTTGGCAAAGTCTGTACAGAGTCCTCTAGTCTAAACTGCCTGTCCTTGATAATAATAATTTGGCTTTTCTTCTAGTAGAGGGAAAGAGTCCTTCACAGGAGAATTTCATCTCTTGCTTGTAATAAACAGAATGAAGGTCAGGGTGATCTTGAACCTGATGTTTTTCAAGTGCCTTTAACTCTGAATAGTCAATATTCCAGAACAGCATATTTGTAACTCCTTCAATACCATGGGTGTTCAAATACTCTTGAATTGTCTGTGTTTATAAAAAATATTCCTGGTATTTCCTCTCTTGATTTATCAGATTTTGAAAAGTCTCTGAACAGACTCTTACTCAAATGCTTTAATTTGTTTTTCTCCCTCTCTTTTAATTTATGCAAAAATTCTTAAGTAGAGACATTTCTGTTTCTTTCTCTTGGTTATTTAATCCAAGACACATGCTTCCTTTAATAAGTTGTTAAGGAAATGGAACTAGTGAGACCTAGATTTGTGTTTGATGTTTTCTGTTTTTTTGTAAACTACACATGGATTTTTAGTATCCTCCCATGACCAAACTGGATTCTTTTTAGCTGTCTCACCCTTTAGATCTCGGTAAGTACTCAGTAATCAGTAGGAGCTCATTGAACTTCTTTCAAAGGATGAATATTGGAAAAAAAGAGGGAGTAGAGATTTCTCAGTGAGACCTCTTCCAAGACTGTTGGAGCCAATTCCAGTGCCATCTTAGCAGCTGCATGTGACACCTCCCAAGCTAGAGGAGCTGCAGAGACAGTTTCAGTTATAGCACTCTGAAGTCTCAGAGGAACTTAGCAAATGAATTCCAGAAGCTTCTTACTCTAAGATTCTCTTTTCTTCCACACTGTGTTAGTTATTCTCAACTGGAAAAAAAGGTGATACCCAGATTGAGGGGGTGGGGAGAGGCCAGGGAATCTTCAAGAAGCCTCTTTAAATACTCTCTTTAATTCACATGTGAAAGGAGAGTTCTGTCAGGGAGTGCCTTCTGATCATCAAAATGTAGTCAATTAAATTTCTGTCTTATTACCTTCTCTACACGTTAAGCAGTCTGAAAATGCTTGCATAATTATCATGAATGCCATTCCACTATTTTGTCTTATTAGTAGAGAAACAGTACAAAGGCAAGGAGACAGTTGACAGGTTTTGGTGTTTAAACATGTCCTCAAATGTAATGAGTGTCCATTTGTCTGGAAACCCTAGACCTGAATGAAACACATGATTTCTTCTTATCAGAAGGAAGAAAAACTCAGAACTCATCTCATTAGTAAGTCAGTGTGGTGAGCTTTGTCCTTCCAAAATTAAAATTGAGAAAGAACTTTTATTTCTGATTTGTAGAAATATGCTCCCCCAATACATTGTTGCCTCATTTAAACACTTTTCTTTTACATATTCAATTTCCTCTTTTTAACAGTGTGAGACATCCCCTCAATTCATCATAGAATTATGATGAGAATGTATGAAGAAGTACCAATTTGGATTAAGCCATGTAGTACAATGCTTCTGGAACTTTCTAAATTGTCAGCCATAAGCAGTCACTCAGCTTCCACTTTAAACATTTCTTGGAATGAGGTGATCATCTTCTGCATGACATTGCACCATATAAGCATATGCTTCTGAATAACTGTAAGAGTTAGAAAGGTGTTACATTAATCCATAAATACACTTCTTTCTCCTAAGATCCACTCCTTCTCTGCAGCCACCGAAGGAACTCTTATCTCTCTCTTATATGACAAACTTTTAGACATCTGAAGGTTGACATTGTGGAAATAAATGAAAACCACTCACCTGTGAGCAAGCAGAGAATATTTCATCTGTTTATCCATTGTGTTGCAGCATGGGATCAGCCACTGTCACTTGCATTTATCACAGACTTCTAATGCAGAAAGGGAGTGGGAAAGCTTTAAAATATAAATAAATAAACAAACAAATGGGAGACTTACAGTGTGTTCTGATTGGAACTTGTTGGCATGTAGAAACTGAAAACAGGTTAATTAGGAGCCGACTATGTTATGTGATTGGTTGGGTTGCGTATTTTGGTTCTCTCTGGTTAGGTCTAATTTGGAAATCAGGGAGAAAGGAGGGAATTGGCCTTTACTAACTGTTCCCTGAATGTTTGGGGCCCGCAGCTGCAGAGGTGGTGGGCCCATGTTCTAATGCAGTGTCTGTATATTGTGTATTGCCCCACGGTCCCTTCTTTTGATAGTTTTCTTCCTTGCAGGAGATTGGTCAAAAGCTGAGGCTAGTGATCCAGGTCTTCACTACTTGATAACTATTCTTCACAGTCAATTATATCACAAGATCTTTTTTAATCATTTTTTTGTTGTACAGTCATTTTGGCCACATGGAAGGATTTAAGATTGTACACAGTGTGGGGAGCCACTCTGAATGACTTGCGTCTTCCATCCTGAAGCAAGAAGTTTTGACCATCATTACATTTTGTAGTGATCTGGGCGTTGTCCTGGTTCAGACATGAGGGCATGTCTTCAGATGTAAGTGACACCCCTTGGGTTGAATTACACTGGCCTGTCCCTTGTAACCTTGCCCCTTCTGGCCTCAGCCTCCTAAGTTACTAGAATGACAGCCAGATACCACCACGCCTAGCAAAACTGCTTTATTATTTACAAAAACAATGAATCGGTAACTCTCTCCAGTGGAATGTCTATAAATAGTCTGAGTAGACTTGTTTTGGAGCTTGCATTAGAGTTGAACTCTCCCGCCTTGATGGTCTATAGAATCAAGATAACTGTGTGCAGATAAAATTTTAAATACTGTTCCTAAGGTGCATGAAACCTTAGGAGGAAGCTGCAGGATGCCATCCTGGCTACAAGGGAAGTAGTATGGTAGGAACACATGTGGATCCAGGAAGAAAGCAGTTGTTCATGACTTGAGGTGAAACCAAGGCTTTTCATTAGCTGAGTTACACACTGAAATCTCGGTGGAAAGTAAGTGATTCCTCATCTGACAAAGGTTGTTGAATTCAAATTCGAAAGTTCCTAGATTCCAAACTCTAGGTTGAAAAAAATCTATTCTTTTTCCTAGGAGAGAGGGACACTGGCAAAGTCAGTGGAGATGTCATTGGCTGTATTTCCCTGTGATCTCATTTAATGAGACTAAAATTTCTCAAAGACATTTTCGTTACGGGGATCTGATGAGGGATGGCATATTCAGCAATCAGAAGTTTAAGGGCTCAAATGGTATAAAGAGAAAAACTGTCATTGTGAGTGGATGATGATCGGGGATTGATAGAAAGTGGGAAGAATGATCATCATTAGGCAAAAAAAAAAAAAAAAATGAATTGAAGGGGTCTCTGGCCTACATCTTGGGCAGAAGCTGTGTACTATCTGAGGTCATCATAGGCTCTGAAGGTCATAAGCCATCTATCTACTTTGAAAATCAGCTGCTTCCAGAGAGTCTCAGAGAATCCTTAGTTTGATGTTCTCTATTAGAGTAGATTCTAACTTTTGTTGATTCAGATCACTTAGTTGTGAAATGGGATTTACCCCAGGGAGTTTTACTTCACTGTTGTTAACAATATTTCCACTGGGGTTCAAAAACAGTTTTTTTCCTCATGTATCCTGTAATAGATGAAATCTTTTGGTTGGATATCAAGAAGAGCCTGTTAAGATGTTTTGGGAATATAACCTTAACATGTTGGCAGTAGGAATGGGTATAATACATGAGCCCTTTTCACTATGTTGCCATGGTCATGTATACAGGGAAGTGTATAGTAATGTAGCTAAAAATTGAAATGCATAGCTCCTTGGTTACCAATTCATAAGGAAATAAACAAGAGTCCCAAAGAGTGTAGACCATACTGATATAAGAGCAAGTAGGAGTGCCTTTGACTAAGGAAGCTCAAGCATTTCTAAAAGTTTTATTAATTTTTATTTCAAAGATATCATTGATTCTTTCCACCTTTCCAGAAGAATGTAGGTGGTAAGGGCAGTATGGTTTCTGAGTATGAGAGCATGTTCTTTGATACTTCTTGTGAAAGTTTGTATTGGCCTCTTGATGTAAAATTTGTATTCCCAAGCCTGGAAATATAAAATCAGTCAATTATTTAGACACTGTAACGACTACAGCTTTTGGGCAAGGAGATATTTCAACCATCCTGATATCAGACATAATAACTAAAACATATCAAATTCCATCCCTCAAAGAATGAGAACTGTATAAATTCATTGGATGGTACTGTGTTTCTGTTCTCACGACTAAAAGGCTCAGGGGTCACTCCAGTTGAACTGGGCTGACTGGGTTGCGCAAAATAACCACACAAGAGACACAGATACCTTTTTCTTTGGGGTTGCTGTGACGGCTCCTCTGACCTTAAGGGTCAGAGAGAGGGCGAGAGCACGCACTGACCCCTTTTATTGAGGAGAAGTTATTTAAATGAGGCAAGGGGTCAGGTTTCAGGGGGCTTGAGTCTATCTTCATGATGTCCACTGTCAGCAGGTTGACTGACACCTGGGTAGGCCACACCCAAGGACACAGTAAGAGAAGGGGACACACACAAGGCACTTCCATGGAAGATTCTATCCTAAACAGGGCAAGGGGTTATATTACAAAGGAACAGGTGAGCATAGCTTCACCCATGGGGCTGTAGCAAGACACACCCATGCAGGAGACACCGACCCTGGAACCCAAGAAGGGTGGGGAAAGCTCTGCCACATTTCTGTGATTGAGCACCTCAGCACCCAGCTGGGGAGTGTGACTCAGTCACTTGTAAGGTTGGTCTCCCACAGGATGGTGTTCAAAAGGCCCTTGAAACTTTGGTTCCTGATCATATTCCACCTTTATAGTAATTTAGGAAACCATATGGTGCCACCAAGACCAGCAGAGATTATCTGAGAAAGGCTAGAACCATAATGTGTCTATCTAGTTTTTCTTTCTTCTTTTCTTCCTTTCTCTCTCTCCGTCCCTCTCTGTCTCCCTCCCTCTCTTTCTTTCTTCTTTCTTTTTCTATTATTAAAATATCATAATTATACATAATAGTTGGGTTCATTTTGAAAAAAATCATACATCCAGTGAATTTGATTTTAATCCCCATTCCCCCTACCTATTGCTCCCAAGGTGAAATTTCCTTTGGTGCATTCATATATGCATATAGCGTGATTTTGTTAAATTATTCCATATTTCTTCACCTTTCCCATCCTCCTTCCCTCCCTCATGTTCTCTTCCTTCTACTCCATCGATCTTCCCTATATATCTATGATATCTGATCCCTGCCCTCTCACCCATCACCTTCTTTCTTTTACTTTGCTCCAGCTTCCACATATGAGAGAAAATGTTCAACCTATGATTTTCTGAGTCTGGCTGATTTCACTTAGCATGATGTAGAAGCGTAGGTTTTTCATTGTGAATTTGACACACTGTGGTTCTAGCCTCACTCAGTTTTTCATTGTTCTTTCCATAATCATGAATTAAATGTTGGTATTTGATAACATTGTTTTTTAATTCCTCCAGGAATTTATCTTTCAAAAATTGAGATAGGATCATAACTTTAGTGAAGGCTGCTTATTTGGCAAAATGATCTGGTATAACGTTTTCTTTAACATCATATTATTTCTTTCTCATGAGTCTCACTCTTTATAACAGTGACCACTTTATATGTAGGACTATATCTAAAATTGTTTTATATAAATTGTCTAATTCTAAATGGAGGTTCCAACAGAGTTAAAAAAAGCTTTTGCTTCTACAGCATCCCAAAGTTATACTTAAGAAGAAAAGTAGGCCTTGCATGTATTTAGTCTGAGGTCTTTCATCAATCAATAAGCTCAAGCAAGTGCAATAGTTCTGCCATCTGTACTGAATTTACTTCACATGGAGGACTCTATTCTTCAAGTAAACTTAAGTTAGTGATGGTGCAGGGAATTCCCCTCACCGCTCTCACCACTCACTGAAATGAACTGACAATAGGCGGAATAGCAGGAGAAAAAGCACACAGACATATTAATGTGCACAGGAACATCAAGGAATGGTGATTACCCACTAACCCACTGATATGCAGAAATTTATGTACCTTCTTCATAGGAGAGAGAGAAATGAGAATTTGTAGGCAAATCTGAGGGGGTAATAAGTGAGTTTTTAGGAGAGTTGAATGAGCTTAAAGAATATACAAGGGCTGCGACAAATGTCCTCTGGATTCCAGGTATGGTGTTTGATTAACCTTTCCTGAGGTTAATCTTTCCTGGATAATGAGATTTTGCAAAAATTGAATTCTATGGAGGAAGAGGATTTCCATTGGTCAAATAAGGGAACTTCAAGGAAGGCTTCCCCTGAACTTCATTAGAGAGCAGGGATCAAGGATGATCGATAGAGGGGGTAGAGGGGGCTAGAGAGATCTTAGGTCTGAGATGGTTTCTTCAGTTCAGCATGTCAAAATACCACACTTTGGGGTATCATTTTCTGAACCCTAATAGTAGCATACTCTACTTAGTAACCTCCAGTTTCCAATGTTAAAGTATGATCCAAGAACAAATAATTTTGGGTCAAGGTTTTCCTTAAGAATCCTTAAAAAAGGGGGGTGGGGTGGGGTGGGGTGAAGTATAGAAAGTTCTTTAACTGATGTAAGAAAATCATGAACTTTCATTTTCATGGAAGGGACTGGAAAGTGGCATAAATTACGGTATTACACTGGTGAACAGTAAGTAAGGAGAGACTCACAGTGTGTCATGAGAGGTTCATTGCTGGCTAGAAAGTATTGTGTGTTCTCAGGCAGTAGTTTTATCTGTATTGATATACAGATCAGTATGAGATCAGAAAGAGAGCCCATAAGGACTCCAGCAAAAGCACCAAGTTTTGAAATGGCAGCTAGGCTGTTAAACGAGGACAGTCTTTGCAACCAGGTCAAAGTGATGAGCTTTTGATAACTTCCCTGAAGCTAAATTAAAACTCTAAGGGCTTCTCCAGATTGCTTAAGCACAAGAAGACAGAAGAGCTTTCACTTAGGACTGCCTGTTGAGAGGTGCTGTTGACCATCCTGCTTCAGAAGGACTATACATGTTTCAGTCTGAGTTGTCACCATCTCAGGAAGATTTCACACTTGTTGAAATTTTGCAATATCCAGTTAAACCTAGAAATGCTCTGAACTGTTTTATGAGGGGTCTAGGTTGTTTTATATCCTTTATTTTATCACAAGAGAATGATTTGCCTCCTCCTGTAGATTATGTCATTAGTAATGGATTACATTTTGGCAAAATATAATTGATTCTTTGAAACTTTATGTCTTTTCTTTACAAAGGCTAAAAGCAAGTTAATGAAATCCTTTTTGTAAGCTTGTATGTTCTTGGAACAAAGAAGTAGATTATGTACATATTATATGGGAATTGAACCACAAAAGAATTTTAAATCATTTGAGTCTTGATTGAGGACCTGGGAAAAATGGAAGGAGCTTCAGGGACCCTCTGGGGCATGACTATCCAGGTATCTGACTGTCCTCCCCAGGAACAGAGAAAAAATTGACAGCAAAATAATTAGACAGTTTCAGGTAAATCCTGATTGGAGGTTTTTGGATGGAGAAGCTGGAAGCAGGCTAATTGGAAATGAAAGAATTATGTAATTGGTTTTAAAGTATATTTGGCTTTTTCTCTTTGGTTGTGTTGGAAAAAAAGACAACACAAAACAAAAACAAACAAACAAACAAACAACAACAACAACAACAAAAAAACAAAAAACAGGCAGCCAGCAGTATTCCAGCAAGTCCTGGCCATTGGGGGCATATTGCTGGAGAGGTTCTGGTTGGGCTCCCCTGGATAAAGTTCCAGGGGAGGCTGTGGATCTGCATTCTATTTCGTGTATGTTCTACCCATTGTCTGTTTGCATTTTCTGTCTCTCACCTTTTTGTGTCTCAGAAATCTTCTCAAATAATTTGTCTCCAACCACATCTAGAAATGATCTGAAAAATAATTGAAGTGTGAGGTTAAGAATTTTGCAAAGGGGTTATATAAAATAATATCTTGCTTAACAAACTATTGGCTTCTGCCTACAGTTATCTACCTGAGGACAAAAAAAAAAAAAAATCCTCTTTAATTCTACTAGACTTATTTTTTTTCTTTCTCTGTGATTGTTTGTGTTTTTGCAGAGGATCTTGATGATTTAAGAATGGAGGGAGTAACAACCCTGGTACCTTCTGGGAGCAAATTTAACCAAGGCCGACCTACTCATCCTGCTGAGCCCCAGGCCAAGGTCACACTGAATATCTGTTCAAGGTGTGCCAGGTAAAACACATAATAGGTATAGCGTACATAAACTTGATCTTTAAAAATCCAAGATTTTGGTGCAAAGAGTGTGCTCCTCTGTGTTCTGAAAAACTTTTCCTTCTAATTATCTTTTGTGCTAACATTGGCAAGGAAGTTAAGTTTATGCAGTTTACCCTTGTGCCCAATGCCACTCAGACCAACAATGAATCAAAGAGTTTAAATTGTCTTCCCTTCACAGCTTGAGACTATTTTAAGTCTCTCTGTCTCTGAATTTCATTTGCTGTCTGCCCTTCTGTTCCTTTTCAAAGGAAGATTCAAGGGGCTCTGAATGTTCAAAGCCACTTTTAAAGCACCTGCATAAAGAAAGAGTTTGCCCAGGTACAATTTGAGATCTGATATTATTGGCCTTTTAACCTGCCCCTCATCCTGTTCACCTCCTGGAAAGAATTTAATCAGCTTGATGCTTTTCAGTTTGGGCAGCTGGAAGCAATCTTTGCATATACTGTATGTGGCCAAAGAAGTAGCTTCTGGTTACTGCCAAGTCAGCTCCCAGTGCTGGTCTAGCAAAAACTCACCAAATAGCTTGAATTCATTCTTTTGTAGGAACTAAATCTCATTTGCAAAGAGGCTTTTAAGTCTGTTTAAATGATAAAACAAGCCTTCTAACCCTTATGTAAATGGTTCAGATTAGCAAGAACAATGTGCTGGCTGGCCAATTTTATCTCCTTTTCTTTATGTCTAGCTGTTCTATTGTACTTTTTTGAGAGGGGATTAGCTGCTTGGAAATTGGGAGGAGGAAAGTATAGGGAAATCATCTCCTGATTTTTGTAGCTTTTCCTCTTTTGCTTTACCCTTTTGGAATTTTTATTTTAACTGTCATTAGCTTAGAAAAATAAAAAGGAGAGCTCTTAGAAAATCAGGGAATGTTGTTTGTGGTCATTACAAAAGTGCAATAGCATATAGTGAAAACACCACGGGGAACTTTGCTGAAGACTAGGAATATTTAGAAAAATGACTTTTTGAAAAAAAAAAAATAAAGCTGTGAAGAAAACGTGTAATATTTATGTGATAATATTTAAAGCATTCTGAGTGTACAAGGTCATCTATGGAAGAGTTATTTGGCATTTTGTTTTAAACTTTATAGTTTATATGTATAAATGTACATTTGTACTTTGATTGGAGAGGGGATGATACTTGGTCCTTCCTATAACTAACAGAAGATCAGGGCATGGGGTGTTTGCTTTTCCAGAAGGGAATACTTATAGAAAGAATTTTTTATGAATCCGTTGAGGATTTGAACCAGGAAAAGATCAAACACACCTTTAACCCTACATTATCATTCAGCTTCCCAATAATAGAATGAAGATTGTAAATCACAACCAACCTGCATTTAAGGTGTTTAGCTGAATTCATTCAAGAAATGTTCATCCAAATAATAATTAGTTATATATACTGTATTCTCACTATATATTACATACAAGTCTAAGTTTTCTAAAAATTAATTTCTATTGTCCCCCTTTTATAGATAAGAAAAATAAAGCATTAGTCAGTTACACAGCTTGTCCAAAGTAACACAACTAGTAAGTAGTAAAACGGTTTCAAAGACAGGCTGTATTGGTCCACAGGCTGCCTCTAACTCCTTTGTTTTGTTGATAATCATCAACTTTTGTCTGAAGGTGAAGACAGAAGTTCCAAACAGATAAAAACAATAAGGTTCAGGTGTTTGAAATGATGGGCATTCAAGATATTGTTTTGTTGGAAAATAAGGCAAAGTCCTTTCAGAAGGAGAAGAAAATATATTGACTCAGAGCAAAGTAGGAAACAGTATAGAAGAAGAGTCTATGCTGTTCATTTTATATGGGCTACTGTTGACAGAGCTTAGAGTAAAAGAAAAACTCATATTGATTGTGAAGAACTATGAAGAATCTGACATGTTAATGTATTTGCAATCTGGTAGCCTGCTGCTGTGTTATACATGTGAGTGGAAGACATGAAATTTCTGGGACAGAGACCAGGGGCTTTTAATTCATAAAATAATGATGATAATAATAATAATAATAATAATAATAATAATAATTAGCATAATCACTTGTTTCCTGAGCTGAATTTCTCACAGAGTGGCACAAACAGTGTTGTAGATTGCATTATGTGAGAGGAATCTTGAGTTAGGAAACCTGAATATTTTGCAATAGGCATAGTATGTCCGGCTATTGCTCCAATGGAACCTCCGTATCTATCTTCAAAGGTTGTTAGCTATACAAACATCCTTGAGCAAATTAAACAAAGACTTTTAATATCTCTCAACATGAAAGACTATGAAGAATTATTTCCCAGTACTACTTAGGGTGGATCACTTTTGTAATGCGTTACTGTCATTATCAATACTTTCCATCTTTAATTCATCATTATCAATTTATGTCAAAAAAATTGCCTCACCTCAACTATTGAAGTTGTAAGCAAGGAATTTAAGACTGCCACATTCATTTTAAGCCAGAGATAAGGATTATCAGAAGCAGAAGTCATAAACTAGAGGACTGTGGTATTGTCCGATTGTTTTGTGTATCCATATAATATTTTAAAGTGTCACTGAATATGTGACTATCTTAGTCCATTTGGGGTCTTATCACAAAAAAATTCATAATTGGGTGGATTATAAATGACAGACATTTGTGTCTCACAGTTTGGAGGCTAAGTAGTCAAAGATTAAGGCACTGAGAGCGTCTTCATGCTGCATGGTCACAGAGTGCTGGAGATGGAACCCAGAGTCTCACACAGGCAAAGCATGAAGTGCTTTACCACTGAACTACACCTCCTCCAACCACTGAGGTCTCTTTTATAAAAGCACTAATCCCATTCATGGGGGCTCTACCCTCCTGACCTAAAGAACTTCCAGAGGACCTGCCTCTTAATACCTTCACTTCAGGGGTTATGTTTCAACCCTGAACTTTAGAAGCATGCAAACATTCAGAACATAACAATTATTTACTAATTTCACATATAAAAATGGGATTTCTATCTTTTCTTAAAAATCAGTAGAGCTGATAATACTAGGCCATTTTCTGAAATGATTTCACAGAAGCAGTTTTCCCTTCTAGACCCTGAGGCCAGCAGTCATACTCCACTGTGTCTGAGTTTGTTTGTCCAAGTTTATTTATTTATACTACTTCTATGAATTCTTGAGGTCATCATTTGTAATCTCTAATTTGTAGAAAAGCTGTGTGGGAGATGAAAGACTTTCCTTCCATCATCTGAAGGTTTAATATTTAAGTCTATGGAATAAACTGACAACAGGCAGATGAATGAGAGAAAAGCTATACAAATTAATTATCTGCATCATAGGAAAGAAAAGACCCCAAACTCAGTGAGAATTAGGAACCTAAATTTAGGTAGGGGAGAGGAGAAAAGGGGTATAAAAAACTTAGGGGAGAGGAAATGATTTTTTAGGAAAGAAAAATAGATAATTGTTTGTGATAAGGTTTGTCTGCATGTGATTTCTTCTAATGGACTTCTGGAGAGTTTGCAGTATAATTTCTAATGATAAAACTCCCAATTGAGTTCCTTTTGGAGGATCTGTCTTTAGACAGTTATGGGGAGTGCAGAGAAAGCCTTTCATTGCATTTGCTATTTTTCAAATGCTTTTATCTCAAAGTAATCAATATCCACAAATAGCATATTTTTGGGGGTTTTCTTCAGCTGGATTGCCAAAGATATACAGTGAAGAATCAGAAGCGGAAGATTGCAGCTCAAGGAACCTGGCCAGGCCATTGTAAGAAGGATCCCATACCAACAGGGAAGGAAGGCAAGATCCCAATGTTTCAGGGTGCCAGGTTTGGCAGGCGTTTAAGGTAAAAAGACTGCAGTCAAAGACCAGGTAATCTCTCAGAATTCAGGTAGCAAGCAAGTTGAGTCTGGTGCTATGGTCCAGACCCACATGAAGAAAAATGACTTTCATTTGGAGCCCAGTATCTATTCCCATTGTTCACATTGTGTGCACCAGTACCCAGCAGGGAAGAGACATATGGGATCTATATCTCACTGTTTTAGAGACAGTGTGGTACTGAGGATAAGAAAGTTTAGGATAACTAATGCTAAATGATATGACTTTATTTACCAATACCTTTCAAGATTTTACAGCCAAAGTAGCCTGGAAAGACAACCTGTGAAAGGGGGATTAATGTCCATAGACCAAATTACATAGTGTGTCTATCATGGGAAAAATTATTCAGATATTGAGAATAGCTGGTTCCTTATCTATGAAATGAAGTTAATATATATTGACTTCCAAGGGTGACTTGGCAGGCAGAGCAGGAAACTCTATGCAGAGGCAGCCAATAAAGTTCTCAAGGCCAGGGGTCTCCAGGGGCAGGGTTTCCTGACTTGCCCAATCCACCTTCTCCCTGCCCATCTTTTTGATAGACTCACATTAAAGTGTTAAGATAGTGGGAAAAAAAAGTGACATCAAACCACAGTGAGATGTCACCTCATACCTGTTAGAATGGCTATGATCAAAAAGATGACAATAAATGCTGGCAAGAGTGGAGAAAAGATTAATACAGCCATTATGGAAAAAGCATGGAGGCTCCTCAGAAAATTAAAAATAGAAATACCTTAGTTCAAGCAATTCTGAATATATATTCAAACAAATTGATATCATTATGCTGAAGAGATATCTGCGTGGAGCTCTTCTCTTTCAGAACCTGATTGGATGATGATCAGTAATGAGGCTGATAGATTATACTGCCATTGATCAAGGGGTTGGAGTCCTACATAACTACTGGAGGTAATTTTACTTTTTAAGACATCAGGAAGAGAAGCATTCAGCCCACACTTAATTTCTCCCTAAGTATTATGTACAATAAAGCGATTAAAAGATCAAGTGTACAAAAGTTTGTGGATTTGCAGTTACAAGAAATAAAAAGATTGCAGGTTATTTTTTTCTATAAATATTTCACACATGGTTGGAAAAGTACAAATGAAAGATAGCATTTGTTTTCAGGCTAGACATTATGCAGAGTAGTGGTATTTGCATATCTCACATCTTGTAAAAGAATGCATGGCCAACAGATAAATAACCACCAAAACAGGTGAAGATTTTTACACCAGGCCCAGGCATGGTGGCTTGCACTTGTAATCCCAGTAAATCAGGAGTCTGAGGCAAGAGGATTCTTAGTGAGGCCAGTTATGGCAACTTAGTGAGATCCTGTTTTAAAATAAAATATGGAAAGGTCTGGAGATCTATCTCAATGGTAAAGTGCCCCTGAGTTTAATCCCTTGTACCAAAAAAGAAAAGAAAGATTCTAATCCAGAACATCTCATTTCCCTCCTCAGATCATAAGGAGAGAAGCCACTGTAAATCAATTTGCAGTAAATACAACTTTGTCCATATAGATTATAGCAGTGTCCTTAGGGTGGGTGATGTTACTTGTTATAAGGTAGATTTTTAAGGCAATCATTGAGTGTTTTAGAAAGCCCACTGGTTCAGTTACAAATCCTTTAATAATATAAGTTTCCTGGTTGCCTAAGAATCACACTAAGTAATATCAACAAAAAAGTAAAGAATTGATATGCTACTGATACAAATGATCAGAAACTATCTGCAAAACTTTTGTGGTTGGAAAAAAAAATCCTTTGGAAAATCTTGAACTTCATTTTAAAATTCTCCATGAAGTGTCTTATATTTCTGTTTTAATATTATAGTTAACAAACCAATAATAAGCAGAGTAATGCTGATACTAAGGCACCAAAATACCATTTCAAGTGATGCTTATAAGCCATTTTTCTGGAAAGACCACCCATTAATTCTGTCTACTCACCGCCATTCTTAGGAGTTAAATCTTGTTTTTGTGAACTCATGCCAGGGCATTCCGGGTGGTAAGATGCTATTTGCTTTTGATGGTGCAAGTGTTTGCATTCCTTCATGCTTAACATCAATAGTGCACAAAAAGGGGAGGCAGGAGGCTGAAAGCCATTTTCAAAGAAATTGGATTATAGAGAACATGCAGTGATACTGGCTCAGACACTAGAGCATGAGAATCCAAGGAGAAACTTATTTCCAAATAGCCTGCTGATTTTTAAACTGATTTGTCTCAAGCCACTCAGACAAAAATTCTTCATTATTTCTCTTTAATGTGATGATATTAAACGACCATGCTTAGTTATAAGTTGACTTGATAAAGCAGAAATGGATCATCATTAGTGATAGCACGCTGAAGAAAAGATGAATGTCAAACCTTGTGTGAAGGAATTCAAACTCCATTAGGATTTGCTAATCAACAGAGAATACTTACAGAATCAGTCACACATTATATTCAGTTCACTTTTATGTACTCCCCCCCCCCCCCCGCAGCAACTATATTCATAAAGTTTCAATTCAGCAACTTCCCAGTGGAAGGAATGGTGAGTCAAACAGACATAATGGAAAATGAATTAGAACAAATAGGGATTACTATCACTAGTTTAAATTTCAATTTCTTTTTTTTTCATAAAAGTGACATGCTAGACCTAGAAGAGTAAGGACTCCATTTGAGGCATGCACTACCAACTGCCATTGTTATGGTTTGGATCTGGAATATCTCCAAAAAGCTTATGTGAGGAAGACTTGGTCCCCATTGAACCAACGTCCAGAGGTGAAGCCTTTGGGAAGTATTGGATCACAAGGATTCTGACCTCAACAGTGGATTATTCCATTGATAAGGGAATCGACCCCTGATAGGTGAGACCCAGCTGGAGGAAGTAGGTCAGTGTGCCAGGTCCCTTCCCCTCTTTCTCTCTGCTTCCTGGCTGCCATGAGATGAGCAGTTTTCCTCTCCCATGCCTTCTCCAGGCTAAGAGCAATGGAGTTAGCCTACCAAATCTCTGAAACCATGAGCCCAAATACTCCTTTTCTCCTTTAAGTTATTCATGTCAGGTGTTTTGGTCACAGTGACAGAAAGCTGATTTAGCACAGCCATGTTTCACATGACAGAATCAATTCATTTGAATAAAAATTCATTTACCTAGCATTTATTCTCTGTCTGAAACTGTGAAGAGCCCTAAAAATAAAAATTAATACCCCTGACCACTAAGAACTTATGTTCTAGAAAAGAAGAATTAATCTTCTAGTAAACCAGCAAATTAAACTTGGACTACCAGATAGTGTGCTAGGCAGCTTTCCATCATTATAAAAAAGTGCCTGGTATAATCCACTTACGGAGATAAGGTTAATTTTGGCTCATAGTTTTGGAGGTTTCAGTTCATGATAAGCTGGCCCCATTGCTTTGGGCTTCTGGCAAAGCAGCCCATCATGGTGGGAGTTGAAGGTAGAGCAAAACTGTTGAAAGTCATGGTCAAAAGCAAAAACAAAACAAAAACAAAAAACAGTGAAGGATGGGACCCCACTAGCCACCTTAACGGCACACCCTCAGTGTTCTAAGGACCTCCCACTGGCCCTACCTCTTAAAGGGTCCATCACCTCTCAATAGCACCATCCTGAGGACCAAGCCTTTAACACAGGGGCCTCTGGGAAACATTCCAGGTCCACACTGTAGTGGATGGTGGTAGTGCTATGAGAAATGAAACATGTTGAGATAGCTAGGTTAGGCCAATCAGGATTGACTGTGATTTTATGGAGGCCATTGCTGTGGAAATTGTTCATTCGAGATAGGCTTGAAGGAACGAATGAGAGCAACACCAGCTAGAAGCTGGGAACCACCTCACCTCAACTGTTAAATTAAGTTCATGGTTCCTTTTGTTTATAAGTCAATGCAAGATTTTTGCTAGCCCCAGTAACTATTTTTGATTCAGAGAAGAGGGGGAACATGGTACACACCATGTGTACATGCACAGACATACAATCTAAATAAAAACTATTTTCTTGATATGTGAAAAAGAGCTAAGACTTTTGGCCAAGTGATAAACAGGATTTAAATATCAGTTTGGGCACTGCCCAATTTTGGGAAATCACTTAACCTCCGTAAACCTCTTTTTCTTATTTAAATATGCATATAACAACGTCTGCCTACATGATTGATTGCACTGGAGTGGCTACCTCAGTCTCTAGCATAGGGCCTACTTTGAAAAAAAAAAAAAAACCTATTTCAAGGGGAAAAAATAATTCTTAACATTTCAAAAGCAGTCAAATACACATTTAAAATCCAGGCAAGTCACCCTGTATTCTAGGGGAAAAAAAAGGAATATTAAATTAAAGTTCTGTGAAAAGGTCATGCTTAGGAATTAGAATATTAAGGGTCATTCAGATTGGTTTTTAGCTAAATAAAGATATTTTGATTATGGACAGGCTAGATTCCTTATCATTCCTCTCTGTGTAGATATACAAATCTATCTATGAATCTGTCTATCTATCCATGTATCTATCTATATCATAAACACTCCGTGATATAGGAGACACTCAGAGAAAATAATGTGAGAGGTAGGGAGAGATGATCTTTACTGAGAAACAGCAAGACATGACTGTTTATGAATCCTGCAGTCAGTACAGACTCCTTATTTTTCAGTTCCTACCAGTAGACCTGGGAATTTTTTTTTCTTGCATCTCCATTTAGTTCCTCAATACTTTGCTGTGGTCTTCATTTAGGGTAACTTCATTTTTTTTTTTTTCTAGTCTTTCTGGGCCACAGGAAGTATTTGTAATTGTGGGAGGGACATTTGTGCAAAGCTTACAGAGAGCAAGTATTTTATAATTAGGAATTGATTATAGAACATTGCCTGGAGAAAGTCAGTGTGTCAATTTTTGTGTGGGAAAAAGAATTTTATCCTTCCATAAAGCGCAAAATGGCTGGCTTCCCTGCATCGCACTAAACACAATAGGGTAGCACACGCAATGAGTTGTAATAATATTGATACATTCAAGAACAAATAAGTTGGTGATGGTTACTCCACTATGCCTCTTTAACCCAACAGGTCCCTGAGATGCCTGAACTTGGAAAGGGAGGGCCAGTACTTCATTCCTATTCCATCATGAGATGATGGACATTGGGTTCTTTCTACTTTTGGATTATTACGAATTATGCTTATTGGCTGTTTTTATCTTCTTTAAAGAAATATCTATTTCCTACCTTACTTATTTTTGATTTTTATATTATTTTTTTCAGTACTTGTGATTGAACACAGGGCCTTGTGCATACTAGGCCATCATGCTATGACTGAGCCAATCCCCAGCCCCTAATGCCTTACTTATTTTTAAAGAATTGGGCTGTCTTTTATTCTTGAAGTTGTAAGAGTTCTTTGCATTATGGATGCTGCTCCTTATCAGATATACAGCTTGCAAATATTTTCTCTCATTCTGAGAGTTGTATTTTCAATTTTATAAATGGTGTCCAATGAAGCATACACATTTTAAATTTTGATCAAGTACAACTTACTATCTTTTCTTTTGTCATGTATTTATTTGGTAACATACCTCAGAAATCATAACTTACTTCAAGTTTCTGAAGATTTATGCTCATGTTATATGCTAAGAGTTTTGTGGTTTAGCACTTATATTCAGACATATGATCTATTTTCAATTAATTTTCATATCTTGTGCAAGGTAGGGATCCAATTTCACTTTTTGCATGTGGATATCCAGGTATCCCAGTATCATTTGTTGAAAAGATTATTTCTTCCCTGTTTAATTTCTTGGTTCCTGTTTTTTAAATCATATGAACCTTGAAAGTCTCATTGCTTTTGAAAATATAAGAGATTTTTGGTTGTAACTTCTAGCATGAGCCTTGAAAGTAGCCATTTTTTCCCCCAAGGATTCCTGATTCCTTTTGGCAGAAAATTCATGGTATACAATAGAATCTACTCCACTAGGTGCACTGAGAGAGTGCCATTGCTTTTAAAACATTTTAGTGAAAAAAGATGAGGACAAGAATAAATGTACGTTACTAAATACATTATTTGGGGATAAATTGATTTGACATTTTTCATCCCATTATAACAGTGTAGTGTTTCTATTTAATACATGGTCTTATAATATAAAATTCTTTTACACTGAAGATCTTTATTTTGACAAAATATCCAATTATTTAATGGCTTTAATGACCACTCTAGAGAACAGGTAAAGTATGTTGTCCCCAAATTCTTCATATAGTTTAAGGTTATTAAATTTTCAAACTCCAGTAAGTCTTTACAAATACTTCATAAAATTATGCAAAAACCCTATTGAATTGACTTAAAATTTGTAGATGATGCCTTTTGTTTTTAGCTTGCATTGATTACTTGATTTATGGTCATGTTACTTGTTTTAGAGTTTAAAGGTTATGATGCCTTTTGTTTTTAGCTTGCATTGATTACTTGATTTATGGTCATGTTACTTGTTTTAGAGTTTAAAGTGTCATTTGTAATACCTTATTTTGTGTGGCAATGTAATTTCCAGACTTATCTGATGAATAATGGGTTCCATTGTTTCAGTTTACCTTTAATTTGAGACCATTGCTGAGTGATCTAATAATCCGAAAAGCTTCTGTTTTAGTTATAATCATCGTCTGTTCAGCTATTATAACAAGGTACCTCAGACTGGGTTTATTACTCATGGTTCCGGAAACTGGAAATCTGAGATTAGTATGCCAGCATGGTCTGGTTCTCATGGGGGCAATCTTCCGGGTGGCAGACTTTTTCTTATCAGATCCTCACATGGTGGAAAGAGAGATGGCTAGATTTCTGGTCTCTTACTCTAAGGGTATTGCCTTAGTCTGTTTTCTGTTACTATAATAGAATACCTCAGACTGGATAATTTGTAAAAGAAAGTGGTTAATTTTGGCTGATAATTTTGAAGGCTGGATAGGCCCAGGAGCAGTCTGACAGTATCTTCTTGGCTTCTGGTGAGAGCCTCATGCTTCAGAGGATGTCAGAGAAGCAAATGGGAAAGAGAATGCATGCACAAAAGAAGAAAGGAGGTCAACTCCCAAGATAGCTACCCTGTTCCCCAAAGAAGGACCTCTTAAATGTCCTATTTCCCAGTACCACCACAATGGCAATCATAATCCAACGAGAGTTTGGGAAGGGAAAACCATATTCAATCATAACAGAGAGTTAATTACTCTAAAGCCCTCACCTCCAATATTGTCACACTGGAAGTTACATTTTACCATATGAATTTGAGGGTAACACAAACATTTAGTCCACAGCAGCTAAACATTGTGTCTTGGTTCAGATTGCCAACTACAAAGAGAAAGATTAAATTTAAACAGAGAAGATGAAAAAACACTCTAAAATTATATATTCTGCTGTATTTCAGTACCATCTGGACCATCTACAATGTTTTCATACATATTTATACTACAAGGTTTATATAACTGATTTTTGCCCAAATAAAATAATTTGGCTTTACATTATTATTCATATTATTATTTAATCTCTAGTAATTTATTCATTCAATACAGCTTTTAACCTTATTAAACCCTGGTGTGATTCTCAAAATATATACTTATTTTTTGATCCACAAATACATTTTTTTATTATAATCAAATATACTGATGTATATATCTAACAAATAAATCCAATTTTATTTCCAATTATCTTCCTCAGTATATATCAAAGTCTTCTATATTTTCCACAGAAAAGTGATTAGAAAATAATTTTATTTCCACATGATATCTAGATTTTCATAAAATAGCAAACAATAAAATAAAATGTATTGAAATATTTGAAGTTGGACTTAAAAATTCTTTTGACTTTTCTGTCAAAATTTACTTTATAAACTAAATATAAGTTCAAGTATCTTAATGTCAATTAAGAATATAATGTAGGTCTGGGGTTGTGGTTTAGTGGTAGAGTGTTCATCTAGCATGTGTGAGGCTGGGTTCGATCCTCAGCACCACATATAAATAAATAAATTAAATAAAGGTATTGGGTCCAACTACAACTAAAAAAAAAAAAGAAAAGAAAAGAAAAAGAAAAAAAAGAATATAATGTAATACAGAACTAGAATGTGTAAACTAGAATACAGTTATATTTTTGAAAACATATGTGCTATGATGCCTTTAGACTGTTCCTCAAAAGCTTATTGGAAAAGTTTCTATATATTTTAATTTCTAGATTAACTGGATTTTCTAAAACCATGTATAAAATACACCAATGTTTACATTTGTTACATTTTTCAGTTTCAATACATTTCATTCAAAATTTTTACTTTACATCATATTTCCAGACACTTTAACTTCACATTTAATTTTAAGGCAGAAATCTACTTTCTTGTACAAAATCAAATGACATGGCCCAGATTCCCAGTATTCAATTCAGTAATAACTGTAGCAATCAATACAAAGTAAAAAAACATAATCATTTTCTTAAAGAAAGCCAATAGATTGTCCCAATGTCACTATGAAATAACTCTTTTCCTATTGTGAATTAGAGGCATTGAATCCAAAATCTTTGATTTTAAATATATGGAGGAGGGAAAAATCCCACAACAAAAATAAGATATAGCCTCAGTGTTTACTAAATTGTAGAAAGAAAGTATTCCTCCTATATCCATTTTTTTCCATAATCTAAGCATTGGCATTTATGCAAAAAAGTCCAGCCTTAGGATCCTAGGCTTTTGATATAAGATGCTTTTCAATTTCTTGTCTTGTCACTTTTTCTTTTTAACTTAAATTATTGTCACTGATAAGATCCTCAATGTCTTTGTCATGGTTTTGCCTTTGTAGGTGATCTTTGTTTTCTCTCTGAAACCTCTTTAGCTTCCTTCTTCTTGCTTGATATTCAGCTCTTACATTCCCACTGAATGTAAGCACCAGCCAACAAATCTTGTCTACTTGAGACTCAGCTCTTCTGTTTTTGAAAGTATGTTCTCTAGTTCTTCCCTCCCCCCCTTAAACCAGGCATATCTCTTGGATAACTATCATAGCTTGGTTCTATCATAATTTTTTGTTCTTTTTAGTTATACATGACAGTAGAGTGTATTTTGATACATTTATACAAACATGGAGTACATCTCATTCTCATTAGGATCCCAGTCTTATGCTTTGTGTCACACGATGTGGATATGTGCTTATGCATTTATAATATGAACATAGGAAAGTTAAATCAGAGTCATTCCACTGTCTTCCTTTCTTTCCCCTTTATTCCCTAATCTACTGAACTTCTATTTTGTCTAATCTACTGAACATCTATTCCTACCTTCCATCTGCCTCCCCCATTTTGTGTTACCATCCACATATCAGAGAGAACATTTGACCTGTGTTTTGGGGGGACTAACTTATTTTGCTTAGCATAATAGTCTCCAGATTCATCCATTTACCAACAAAAGTCATAAAACTATTCTTTTTATGGCTGAGTAATAGTCCCTTGTGTTTATATATAATGTTTTTCTTATCCATTCATCGGCTGAAGGGCTCCTAGGTTGGTTCCATAGCTTAGCTATTGTAAATTGAGCTGCCATAAATATTGATGTGGCTTTGTGTCACTGTAGTGTGCTGATTTTAAGTCTTTTGGGTATAAACCAAAAACTGGGATAACTGGGCAAAATGGTGGTTCCATTCCAAGTTTTTCTGAGGAATCTCCATACTGCTTTTGCAGTGAATCACTGATGTCAAAGTGGTTTGGTACCAAAATAGACATGAAGACCAATGGAATAGAATAGAAGATATAGAGATGAACCCATATGAATACAGTTATCTTCATACTAGACAAAGGCGCCATAAACATACATTGAAGAAAAGATAGCCTCTTCATCAAATGGTACTGGAAAACTGAAAATCCATATGTAGCAGAATGAAATTGAAACCATAACTCTCACCCCGCACAAAACTCAACTCCAAGTGGATCAAAGATCTAGGCATTAGACCAGAAACTCTGCACCTGCTAGAAGAAAAAGTAGGCCCGACTCTCCATCATGTTGGCTTAGGAACCAACTTCTCTAACAAGATTCCTAAAACACTAGGAATAAAACCAGGCATCAATAAGTGGGATGGCATCAAACTAAAAAGCTTCTTCATGGCAAAGGAAACAAGAATGTGAAGAGAGAGCCTACAGAATGGGAGAAAAATCTTTGCCAACTTCCCCTCAGAACATTAATCTCCAGGATATATAAAGAACTCAAAAAACTTAACACCAAAAAACCATATAACCCAATCACTAAATGGGCAAAAGAACTGAGCAGGCACTTTGCAGAAGAAATACGGGTAGTAAAAACATATATGAAAAAAATGTTCAGCGTCTCTAGCCATTAGAGAAATGCAAATTAAAACTATACTGAGATTTTATCTCTCTCCCGTCAAAATGGCAATAATCAAGAATACAATAATACTCCGCACGAGGATGTGGGACAAAGAGTACACTGTATTAATTTCTTGAACATACTTTCAAGTAACCAAGCTATCTCTTTATGTTCATTTTTGATTAAATATCACTATGTTCTTAATTCATCTTTTCCTCATAATAACGTTTAAATGTTTAAAAAAATTTTTTTTCTCTAATTTGGAGATTTTTCTTTTTTGTGGTCCTGGAAATTGAACCCAACACAGGTGTTTTAGCACCAAACTACATATCCAGCTGTTTTAATTTAATTTATTTGAAAGAGGGTACCACTAAATTACCTAGATTGGCCTTGAACTTGGTGTTCTCCTACCTCAGATTCCTCAGTCTCTAGGATTAAAGGCTTGTGTCACTGTGCCCTATCATTGAGCTTCTTAAGCACACATTTTTAAAGGTTTTTTGGTTTGTTTTAAAGCTGTCTCATCTTTCACAACTTTCTTAGAGGTATCATCTTACCATTTTGTTTCCAATTGATTGGCTAATCTTTCATGGCATTCATTTCATATAAACTCACCTGGAGGGTCATCTTCCCTCCTCCTCCTCTTCCCTCCTCCTCCTCTTCCCTCCTTCCTTTGTCTCTTGGTTATCTTTTCAGTTTGCTTTCTCCACCTATCTCTTGGGTGTCCAGTATAATATTAGATCTCACATTGGAAACTCAGACTCCTAACCACAGATGGCTTGGTTGGGTTTCTGGTTGTGCTATTTCTGAGTCATTGAACCATCCCCAGATTCACTGACCTACAGTGGTTGTTCTCTCATCCAGCTTGGTGGACCAGCTCATTTGGCCTCTTCTCACACAGAGAACCTGATTTCAAGGGTTGGGTCTTTAACCTCCCTTTCCTACCTCTTCTACCTCCATTTGGTACTGTGAGTCCAGTAGCCCATGAGAGGTTTAGTTTCCTATTTGTCAGTCTATTCTGATTTCATTCCATTTAGTCCGTGATAGTATTTTATTCTATATTGAACATGGTTATGTCTTTATAATACATTTTAAAATGTATTTTATGTTTTAGCATTGTGTGTGTGTGTGTGTGCACATGTGCGTGTGTCTGTTTATACTAAGCTGATTTCTACAAGAATTTATTCTATTATCTTAATGTTAAGTCATTGGTTAAATCCTTCAAAATACATGTATACAGATATTAATAAAAGTGGGTGAATGGTGTCATTAGATACACATGCTAAGAATCAAAATTAAGATTTTCTGGGAAGAAACACTTATAGTGATAGGAGAGAAATCCAGAGTATCTTTAGCATAACTGCATATACAGTTCTCTTATATATATTTTAGAAAAATATTTAGCTGTGGAAGACAGGGATCATATGTTATAAGGATCAAAAAATTGACTGAAATTTACTTTAGCTGGTAGGATGTTTGGGAAAAAGTAACAGAGTAGTTCTGTTTCCCTGAAACCTTTAATATTGCCTTTGACCATTTGAGATACACAGCATTTCTAATAGACCTGAAAAGTAACCACATTTCTCAATGGCACTAAGAAGTTTGTTTCTATCTCAAGGTCCTCTAGCAACAAACAGCCACTTTCAATTCTTTTTTAGTTTGCTTATTCTTGGCTTTTAATGCCTATGGTATCTGTTTATGGTCTTTTCCTTATGTTTCTACTTTTGTGATTATGTGAGGGGCTAAAAAACAGGACCATAGCAAATCAGAATATGCCTTTTGACATAGGGTTATTTTGAGAAACTGCAAACATAGGAGAAATTCTGAAAACAGAGTAGAATTTACTCTTCAGTAAGGAAAATTTGCATTTATACTGCAAGTCTCTCTTTATGAGGATTGTCTCTTTCCTGGGAAGAGAAAGATGATAATCACTAGATTCCTAACTGAGGTGAAGTCAGTCTAAATCTGTGTAATGAGCCCACTCTTACAGTGCTTTTCCTGGCCATGTAGGTCTTTCCCTACATCCTTCTTTGAGAGACAAATTTCACTCAAGTCTGATTTCTAAGACATCTCTTTGAGATCTACTCTATGATCTGTTGACTTTTTGAGTTATCTCTGATGCATACTGGAGGTCTATGTGCTATTAGATTTCTGCTTTGTTTTCTGTTAATAGGTTTGTCTTTTGTTACAAGAAGTCCTAGCTAAGGACTCACAATGGGTGGGTGGGGTAATGTTTTCTAAGTCTTATATACAAATTCCAAGAAGAAATCTAGGGAACTTGTTCATTATAACTCAATATTGGGTCTAAATGTGAGGAGTAGAGTTCTTAAAGTTTTTAAAGGTTTTTGGGTTGACATCAGTGGTTGACCTTGAGTTGGGCATCTCTCGCTGTTATAATCTTCTGGAACCAGGGAGTCATTGCTACATTGCAAAAAACAAGGGTATTTAGGTGTCATAAGCACCTGTGTTAGCAGATAATTGGAGTTTTAGATCTGATATTTTAGAATTTGTAGATGTTTTTGTTCAAAAAAATGAAAATACTGCATTACTACTTGTTAATTCCTAAAATATTTAATCTGGTGACCCTTCTTTCTGTAGCTTGAATACATGAGTGGGCCTCTAGTCTGTCTTTAGAAAAAGACCAAGGGAATCCTCAGCATGGCAAGTCCTACTGCATCCATGAGGGGATGAGTTGGTGACAACATGGTGCAATCCTGGGAAATTCACATTTTGCCATGATTCTTGATGCCCATTTGTTGTAAAGGTATTATATGATGGGTTACAATTCACATTGTAGATCTCTTCGACAAAGTTAGAGTTGGAGACTCTCTAATACAGATCTTAGAATAGGCTTTATGTTTTTATAATGGAGAAAATACCTAGAACTTAGAGAGATTTATAAAAACATCATCCAATAAAATGATACTCAAGAAACAGGGTAGGTTGTAAAAGTTAATTCTCTACTGCTATAGACTCAGCCAGGAGAATCTGGATTCAATTTAGTGATGTCAGAAGGTTGGGGGGGGGGAATTGTTGCCAAGATGAAATTCACATTTTTTGTAATGAATAGTCTACTCTTTCGAGTGAGTTAATACAGATATTTATAGTATGTCTTAGTAGATCAATTTTGATTTATGATACAGATGGACATAAGGAAAGCAATTTTAAATTGTGTATACAGTTAATGTGCAGCAGTGAGTGTGCCCCAATTATTTGGACATTTCAGAAAAGTAGCTTTGGTAGGGACAGGAATGGTTTTCCTATAGATCCAATCTCCCCATTCTCTCACCTTCCTCAGTGGAATTCATGAGATTGCCAGAATTTCCATTGGGTCCAGTGTTGCTTCCCTACTCCTCCCTCCAGCTGTGGCTTTTCTCTGTCCTTGCAGGAAGACAGCTGGGTGAGATGAGTTACAGCCAAGGCTTCTCTCCTACATTTACTGCAGCACTGAATCCTGATTAACTGGCCACAGAGTGCTGGGGCTTCCACCTGCTTCTCTCAGATGGTTCTATCATTGTGACCTCCCTTGTCCCTGCCTAGCAATCCTAATGGCCTTCCTACTTTTCTTCTAACCTATCAAGTCCATACCCATCTTGCTTTTCCTTGAGCACTAACTATTTGTGGCCCCCGACCTTTGCAATGACTTCTTCATTTCAAATGTCACCTCGTCAGACAACACTTTCCTGATCCCAACCCGACCCTACTCTCTTTGTATTCAATTTTTTCTCAAAGTATCACCACTTATTATTTATTTCACTGCATGCTCCTGTGTTTTTCCTTGCTAGAATATCAGCTCCATGAGGTCAGGGATCTTGTCTGTTTTGTTCACTGCTGGAATACACATGATTACTGAATAATTGTTTAAGTTAATGGAAAGAGTATGTAGCATATCACTCACAAAAATAATGGTTAATCTTACTGAGTATTTTCCATGTCAGGTATTTTCTTAAGTCTGAGTTGATATGTTTTTAACTCACCTAATTCTGATAACGGCACAGTAGAGGGACATCCAATGTCTCATAGTCTGTATGTAGCAGAGCAGGGAATTTAATCAGGAAGTCTGTTCCAGAGCAGGCAGTCTTTCCTCCTCTATAGTTAACATTGAAGAAGGGGGAGGCAGGTAAGGGAGAAAGCTAGGAAGGGGAAGAAATGGTGAGTTTGTTGGCAGATGATGGCTACCATAATTAGCCAAATTTTCCATAGTAAGATACTCCATGACTTTCTCACTGTTGTGATAAAACATCAATGAGAATGAATTTACTGATGTTGCTTTTTTTTAAGAGAGAGAGGGAATTTTTTAATATTTACTTTTTAGTGGACGCAACATCTTTATTTTATTTTTATGTGCTGCTGAGGATTGAACCCAGCACCCTGTGCATGCCAGGCAAGCGCACTACCACTTGATCCACATCCTCAGTCCCTAGTGTTGCTTTGCATAACCTGGTCCTACCTATTTTGAAGGGTATAATTGAAATGAACATTGCTATTTAAAACAGCTTTTACATATAAAAAGAATAATTCTGATGTCAAAAGGAGAGAACTAAGCACAATTCATACTGACAGTGATCACAGGACACAAGAAAAAAATATGACAATTTTCAGAGCAAAAATATGACTTTTTTAAAAACAAAATCTCAAAATGTACTTTGGGCTCTATACAAATAGAAACAAATTTAGAAAAAAATAAATTGAATAGTTCTTTTTGGTCTTAATAGAATTAGTGCCTTTTCAAAGTTCTTAAAATATTATGGCTTAAATTTGGTTCAAGGAAGTATCATTTTTTTCATTCTTATTAATGTTTTCTTATCTTGTATGATAAAAAGAAAATAAAACAAAATGCATTTCTTATTTGTGGGATGGGTCACTGTAATTTTTTTTAACTTATCACTTATTTGTTCAAAGCGTTGCCATTAGAATTAATTCTTTTGTAAGAATAATTAACTAATAGTTTTCACGGGAGAGAAAATATGACAATTTTTAGAGCAAAAATATGACTTTTTTTTGCAAATAAGTAATTTAGCGGACACTCTGCACTTGTTTAAAGACTTGCTAATCTTTTAAATAAATACAGAGTAAAACAATAAAGTCAAAATCAAGATAGTCACATAAAATCAAAATATGTACATTATTTAATGTTCACAAATGCCTTTGTGCCTGAAAAGTGAAAACAAGTTCAGGGAGATATTTTTTAATCCTCTCTTTTAAAAGTGAATCCAACAAAATAAGAACCAAAGTAGTCCAAATTTGATATCCTTTTCCTTGATTTTCAAACCCCTAATTTCAGGTCTAGGACATGCTTTGTTGCAAGAGGATTAATGTCAACAGTGCAGTGATTATCTCAGTGGTTACAGATTTTTTTTTTCTTTTCTGTACCACCTTTTTCTGCTGAGTTGTGCCCAGAAGCAGCCATTGTTGTTACAGAAACTTGGTTAAATTCAATCAGTGCTTCCACAATGTCTACCTCAGGCAAGGAGCTGTGGTACTAATTTGGCAAAATATAAAACAAGTCCTTATGAAGACTGAGTCCCACAGGCTGAACGTGACACAACCTCAAAGAAGCTTCCTCAACTGGCCATGTTCAAATCCATGTTCTTGGTCCCTTTAACACACTTAATTACTACTGCAAAGCATTTTATATCAATATTTTAGACAAATATCCTAACAAGTGAATTGTATTTAAGTGCATTTTTTTTTTAGCCACTAGAAGGTTAATGAGGTGACTAAACTTACAATTATCCTGTGTAAATGTTTCTGCTCAGGATGAAGGAACCTGAGTTCTCCATCACAATTAATTGCCACACTTTGAAAGATATTTCATGAAAATATGAAATTGAATCATTTTCTGACAGCTTCATTCTCCAAAGTAATCCTACAGGAGAAAATTAAATCCTTCTGTGAAATATTCAGCAATGTGAAGCAGAAAGCTTTAGGTGGCACCTATTTAGTAATTTAGAAATAATTAGGAGCAGAGAAGTTCTAGAAAATAATACAGATATTAAATAACCAAAGAACCCCCTTAAAGTATGCATTTATATAAAAGATACATTGTTTTATTTTTCTGCAAGTGTGAATATATAGCTACTATATTTGTACATTTAACCTTAAATATTTATGTATACATAATTTCAAGCCTTCATAAAAATTGCCTGTGGGTCTCAGCACCAAGTTGTATAATACAGGAGAAATATAAAATTTTCCTTAGCTCCATGGTTCAACAAAATACAAGGATTTAGGGAGTTTATATTGGAAAAGAATAAATAGGACTATGCATATTTGAAGGGCAATTCCTGTGGAAGAAAAAATATACTTATTTTTGTTGCTCTGAAAAGCAGTACTGACATAAGTAAAGGATACGCAAACTTTACTCAGCTTAAGAAAGGACAGAGGAACAAGTGACATGTGGGAGGAATGGAAAGGCTGACTTCCAGCAAGAGTGGAGTCTCGATGGGTCTGTTACTTGATGTGTCCAAGCATTTGCTAAATAACTATCTGGGCGGGGGGACGGAGGGAGTGTACATTGAATAAGAGATTGAACAAGATGAGCTGCAAGCAGAATTAACTTTCTTCCTTTTCCTCTCCCTCTCTCCACCCCCACCCCCACCCCCTTCTCTTTTGAAGGATTGAACCCAATGACACTTTACCACCGAGTTATAATCCCCAGTCCTTTTTATTTTGAGACAGGGTCTCACTAAATTGCTGAGGGACTTGCTAAATTATTGAGGCTGGCCTTAGCCTTCTGAGTCACTGATTTTACTGGCATGTGCCACCATGCCTGGCTGTAGGCAGAATTTCTAAAGGTTCTCTCTTTCCCAAAACATTAAGATAGAAAGCATATCCCCAAAAGCCAGATCCAAGACATAAGCCTTTAAAAGCAGAGAGCATTTTCCTTCTAAGGGCAGATGAGGAAGACAGAGAAGGACTCAAAGAGCCATTGCCAACTTTGAAATTAGAGAAGAGAAGGACTTAGGTATCCTCTGTGAGCAATGATAAGTTTTCCACTGATATCCAGGAAAGGGAACTTCAGACCCATAAACAGGAAGCCCTCAGACCTAAAACAAGGAGAAACTGGATTTGACCAATAACTTCAATTAGCTTGAAAGTGGATTATTATACAAAATCTCCAGATGAAAGCTCCATCCAGCCGTGAGCACCATGCATTTGGTCTTGTGAAACCCTGAGTAGAGTCCCTAGCTAAGTTTACCCAGCAAATAGGCTTTTCAAGCCATTAAATTTGTAGTAATTTGTGGGTATCAATAGAAAACCAATGAAAAAAAAAATCTAACCGTATTTCAACTCTTAAATTTAAAAATTTTATCCTGCTTTAGATAATGATATATCAATATAGATTCATTGGTTTTAACAAACATAATACTCTGGCAGGGGATTCTTTCAGTCAGTTTTTTCACCATTGTGATTAAAGGACCCAGCCAGGACAATTGTAGAGGAGGAGAAGTTTATTTTGAACCTCATGGTTTCAGAGGTCTCGATCCATAGACAGCAGGCTCCATTCCTCTGGTCTCAAGGTGAGGCAGAACATCATGGTGGAAGAATGTGGTGGAGAGAAGCAGCTCAGATGATGATCAGGAAACAGAGACAGAGAGATCCACTTTCCAGATACAAATATATACCCCATAATGCCCTACCTCCTCCAGTCACACTCCACCTGCCTTCAGTCACCACCCAATTAATCCCATCAGGGGACCAATTCACTGATTGGATTAAGGCTCTCATGGCTCCATCATTTCTCCTCTGAACCTTCTAGCATTTTCTCACATGTGAGTTTTTGGGGGACACCTCACATCCAAACCGTAAGAGGGATGTTGATAATGAGGGAGGCTGCAAATGTGTGGGTGTGGGGAGGTGGACAAAGAGTATATGGGAAATCTCTCTATCTCTTCTCAGTTTTGATGTAAAACTAAAACTGCTTTAAAAAACTATAGGATTTTTTTTTTCTGGGTGTGGTGGTGTACACCTGTGATTGTAGTGACTCAGGAGGCTGAAAGAGGAGGACAGCAACTTCAAGTCCAGCCTTAGCAATTTAGGAAGACCCTGTATAAAAATAAAAACAATTAAAAAGGATTGAGGATGTGGCTCAGTGGTAGAGTGCCCTAAAATTCAATTCCCAGGACTTCAAAATAAATTTTAAACATTAAAAATAAAAACAACAGTTGCTTTTTTTTTAAAAAAATTATCCATTCCCAAGAAGAAAAATAAAACAGAAATGAGGTTTCACTTGACATTAGTAACTACATATTCACATATTTTAGTCTACTTATTTACTTCTTTATTCCCTAGTCTATTCCAAAATTATGTAAAACGGCTCACAAAAATGTTATTTTCTTGTAGTATGAAAATCCCATGAAGAAATGAACACAAAATGACTAGGAAAACAATAACTTTGGCTGAATGGCTGCTGCCTTTATAAGCTAAGTCCTTTCAGTAATCACACTGCTATTTTATCCATCTCTCTTGGCTATGAATAAAGCTCTGGAGTGATAGGTGAATTCCCCTATCAATCACTGGCTGCATCAATTCTTCCAATTCCATTGTATGAGCTTCTTCCTGTTTCAGTGGGTCTTTCAGAGATGAGGGAAGAAATACAAAGGACTTGGTGGAGTGATAGAGCTTTGCCTCAGGTGAGTTATCAACTCAGGGACACTTCAGGCCCTCTTTGTTCAACTCTGGGATAGGTTTCTGGTTTCCAAAAGAATTGAGAACGATGCTTTTCATTGTTGAGGACAGTAAGGTGAGCTTAATAACCTGCCCACCTCTGTTCACTCGGCAACCATGCCTCCTCATAGATGGTTGAAGCATGCTACTTCGGCCCCATATATGATCTGGAACTTCTGGATGAACATTATTTTGCAGTTCTACCTGGTTAGCAGTTGCTTTCTCTTCACAATTTCCTTTTCAGATTAATTTTTTCTCATTATATTAGATTTTTTTTTCTTATAGCACTTATAAATATTATGATAAATCTATTATATGGTTTAGTTATCTAGTTTTTCTCTTTGTAGAGAATGGAATCCATATAAAAATTAGGCTGAGTCTCTTATATTCTCTCTCTTATTTTCTCCATATCAAGCACAACTGTTGTAAACATACTACTCAGTAATGTTTTGACTAGAAAATAGCTAATTGTACCAACTTCTTCCAAATTTGAATTGCTGTGTCTAGGGCCGCAGCTGGTTCAACTTCTAACATCAATGCTGGTAATGAGTTAAGGGGAAAAATATAAAAGCCATTGAGATTTCATGGATGAACCTAATTTATTCCAAACTAAATTTTACATCTTAGAGCCACATGATGTTTCTAAAAAATAAACAATTCTTATATTTTCACTTTAAAGAGAAATTAAGAAATGTAAGTGTATTCTATATCATGTGGATGACCAGCTGATTGATCTCTGAGAACTGTCATGTGATTCTCAGTACCCTCAAGAGTGTAGGATTGGGCTGGTGCCCTTAAAAAGGAAGGGACACAATTTTGTTGAGAAAAGAAGCAGCTTTGCCTAATGGTAGAGCTAAGAGAAGGCCAAGAGAAATATTGATTCGCAATAAGAAATAAGTTTTCTCAATAGTTCAAATGAAGAAAAGTAGAGGGACATTTGAGAAATACATGATGGCCTAGGGATGGAGCCCAGAGGAGTTCACACTGTAATTGTCTGCACCACACTTTCATTAATGGTTTAGCTCCAGCCATGTCTGTGGTCATGTTAAATTACTGTTGGAAATTTATATGTTCCTAATTTTATAATTTTGATTTTATTTAATTTGAACTTTTATAATTTTATAGTTGCCCAAAAAAGTTGGGCATACTCACGTATGACTTCTTTCTTATTTAATTAACAGTAAAACTAATTTAAGTCAATACTGGGCTTTTAGAGAATTATTTTCCTTTAGAAAGGATTCACTGAGGTTTGAGACTCAAGCAGTTAGACTACTGCATTCAGTATACAAAAGTATAGGCCTAGAGAGGGTATCAGTTGTTGGGAGGAAAAAATAATTTTCTCTCTACCCTTTCTGAGTTAGTTGCTGGAACTTGTAAACAAAAACAAACAGAAACAAACAAAAACCAGTTTGGGCACCATAAGGAAAGCATGAATAACTGGTACTGGAGCAGACATCATGGATCAGCAATGTTTTTTACTCAGCAACGGAGTCAGGCATCAGAGGGGCTCACTTTCCGAACAGAAAATGACCACCTGTTATAGGAGAGGTCTGGGTTTTTATAGGTTACACTGAGAGGTGACTTAATTACTTCAACAGAATGTGTCAGTTTGGGCATTCAGGAAAAAGGTTGTAAAAGTTTGAAGCTTGTTTTTACTGGAAAAAAATGCAGGGGCTCAGTTCTTATCTCCTTCCTCAGGGAGTCACTGTATTGTAAAGAATCAATGTTTAAACAGGGACTGCCATTTTGGGATGAAATTGTGCTTCCTTCCCAGGAACTGTCTTGTCATTGGAAAAGGATTTATTGGGGAAGAATCAATGTTTTGCTTTCTTCCTCCTGCCCTCCTTCTGGGTCACATAGTCTTGGGGTTATGATTTTCCATATCCTTTAGAATCTTTTAATAACAAAGGATAGATTAACAGGAGAAAACCAAAAAGTTTATTAACATGAATATCACATATATACAGGGGAGTTGTCCAGAGAAATGAATGACTCTCGAAGTGGTGGCTTTGAATTTAGACTTCAATACCCTCTTCAGCCAAAACTAAGAAAGAAGGATATGGAGAAGGCTAGTGTTGGAGTGATGACCAGAAAAGCTCATTAAGATTTGTTGTGCAGATTTAAGGAGATTCTTTGTCCATTGATAAGAGCCTCTAGTGACTTAGGATCACCCTTCTCTACCTGGTATGGAGAAGGAAACACACTTACAAATGGAGATTTCCTTTACAGGTGTAAGTTTTATTGTTACATTTATTGTATTTTTATTGTTATAGGGTGATTTTTATTGTTTTCAATATTTTGTCTGCCATTTTTCAAAATTATCAACTAAAAATAATTCTTATCCCAAAGAGGCATATTTGGAAGTGGATCATTTGATCTTCTACAGTCATTTTTGGGGGGACCCATTCATCAACAACAGCTATTTGAATGATATGAATGCACTGTTTTGAATGTCTCTCTTGAAGTTCGTATGTTGGAAACTTAATCTCTAAGTTCATATGTTCATGGCATTTGGAGGTAGGGACTTTCAGAAATGAGTCAGATGAAGACTTGAAGCTGGGCTTCCAATGACAGGACTAGTGGTTCTAAATGAAGAAGAAGGGAGACCTGACTAGCTCACTCTGCTTCTCACCATGTGATGACATCCTCCATGTTGTGGCATGGCAAGACCTTCATCAAATATTGATACCTAGATATTTCCAACTTCCAGAAGTGTGAAAAATAATGTTTTTCTTTAAAAATTACTCAGTGTGGTATTCTGTTATAGCAGCAGAGAATGAAACTGACAAAACATTGACATTAAAGCATGAATTGGGAAATTTACAGGTCAGTTTTACAAAATGGAAATATTCACATTATTTTCTGCCTAAAGCAATTTTACAACAGATTCATGAAATTATTTTTCAAATTTTATTAATTTTTTTCTAAGTTGAGGCATGAACTCTTACATTTTCATTGAGTTTTAAGCAGGAAGAAAAATGTTTGGGGCAGCTGCACTTTGATGTTACAGATTGGTTGTGTTCAAATGTCAGGAAGGCAGATGGAATGCCAAGCTCTGTTGTTGAGAATTAACAGTGATTTCGGACCCAAGCAAGCTTCTTATTGCAGTCATATAGAATAGAAAGAAAAGAGATAATTATAGTTCAGTTTTGAGAACAGCGAGAACCCTGGACACCTAGATCCCTGTACTGGATGCTCCCACAATGATTTATCAAATGATTTTACCTAAGTCATACAGAATATTGTTTTGGAAACTCCAATTTTGTTTAAAAGAATATTTATAATAGTCAGAGAAATTCATGACTTGGAATCAATTTGAGAGTATCAGTCTTGTTCACTGTTAAAGTTTTAGAAGTGGAATGAGTCATTGTCAGGCTCCACTGGAAGGTAGGGAGCTAAAGATTGACTTGTCTGAAGAGGAACAAGAGTTCCATCTTGACCTAGCAGTCAGTATTGATCTGTTTCTCTAATAACTACCTATTTCTCAAGAGCTTGGGGAGACAGCAACACAAAGGAATTTGCAGGTAGCATAACTCAATTTGCTTTGTACCTCAATACAAGCTAGAGAAACAAGCAAAGAACTGTGATATATTTACATTTAAATATTGGTATTTAAGACATGCCTATAAATGAACATGACAAATGGGAAAAGTCTGGAAAGAAACCCAAGTTTCAGAAAGAAAATATGTATCCCAGTAGCTTTTAAATATTTAGTGAAAAACCAGCACAGTCTTTGTAACAATTAAAATAAAAACTAGGTGGTACTTAGAAAAAAAAATTGCCTTTTTTTGATACTTGGATTCTGGAATATTTTTTATATTCAAATTATGAAAATATTCATGAGAGTTAGAAGGTACTGCTTGTGCAAGTCAGCCTGTAGATCTGTTTGTGTTATATGCAGCTTCCAGATGGTCATGGCAAACAGGAGCTGCATCCAGTTTACTTTGAAAACTGTTTTGAAGACTGGGTAATGTTTAAATCAACTTCTAAAATGAAAAAGCTATAAAACTACTACAGATTATATATAACAACCAAAGGAGACTGTATTTGCTTATTTTTCTATTTCTTTCATTTCCTTCATTTCATTTATCTTACTTCCCTTTTCTTTCACCACTTGAATGGAGCCCCTTGTGACCAACTGGATCCTGTTTATTTTTAAATGTTCAGTGAACTCATAAATTTAGAGGGTGATGGGGGCTTTCTTCTGACATCTTATGTATGTCATTGCTGATCTGGAATGTGTCTGCTCCCAGGTAAAAATGAAACATAAGATCCCCAATTCAGAAAAGAATGGAAATTGGAGAACCTCAAAACTTGATATAACATGGCTCCACATCACAGAGAGAGTTTAACAGCATAAAGAACTAGTGGTTTTGAGAGCCAGTTTGGAAGGACATTGGGGTCGCAACACATTCCATTTGTAAAGATGTTCATAAATTCTGCAGTGAACACATTGCTCTGTATAAGAGATAAGCCATATAAATAGATAGCCATTCTCTTTCTTCCAAACTCATGAATTGTCATTAGCTTGTGTAAGAATGGCTTGGAAATGTGTAACTGATTCTGACTGATTAATAGTTTAACTTTAATCTGTGAGATTATATGTGATTTATGAGAACGACTTAAAAATTAGCATAACACTTAGCCTTTAAAACTTTCTAATTAACAATAGCTATGCTAATCAAGATGTAAATCAAGTTTACTTATTTAAAAAGGTCATGTTAAAAATGTTATAAACTGCTTGGTTAAAAAACATTAAAATTTTTATATGGTAGAAGCAAAGCAAAGTTAGATGTATTTAGTGAAATCAGGATTAAAATATAGAATAATTGCTATTTTATTAATATACTATAGGTAACATGAAAATGTATCCTTTATGTGAATAATCACATAAATTTAAAGTATCTTATTTGTGTAAACTTCAATATCAGAAATTTGTAGCAGTCATTTTATCTTTTTAACACTTTGAAATGAAGGCATGGGATCAGTAATGTAGTAAACGCTTTATGGATGTAGAAAATGACCTTTGATGATGGAGATGGGAAGAGAACCCATGGAGAAATGCAATATATTGCTAATGCTTGAACACATTGTCATTTCAAATGTTCCTCTTCCTCTATCATTTATTCTTTCTGACAACCAGAGTTTCTCTTCATTCTCTTTTTGATCAGTGTTCACCATAACATTCAGGGGCATAAAAATAAGTAAATTCAATATTTTTTTAAACTGTCAAAGTGAAATGATTTTTAAAAGGAAGTGGAGAGGAGGAAATAAAATATGTAGAAATTCTGGGCCTGAATTAATATTTATAGAGGAACAAAGACGCCTAAGTCATAGATAGAATGACTAACCAAACAACTGGGGAGGCGGAGGCGGGTGCATTGCAAGTTTGAGACCAACCTCAGCACTTAGTGAGACCTGTTTCAAAATAAAAATTAAAAAAGGCTGGGAATATAGTTCAGTTGTAGTGTGCTCCTGGGTTCAGTCCCCAGTAATGCAAAAACTAAAACATCTTTAAAAATATCATTGATAGAACCATAAAGCTCTAAAACCAGTAATCAATTCAGTTAAAATTTTCAGTGAATGAATTCTGCCAAATTGACCAATTCAATGGATTTTATATGTAATACTGAGACAATTTCCACATCAAAACATGGATTTGAAAATTGCTTTAAAAAGCTCAGTGAAAGTATTCCTTGTTTCAAAGCATTTTTAAGTTACAGTTAGGAAGCACAAGATGTGTGTCAAGCACCATGGTAGGGACTTAGATCCATTATCTCTAATCTTCACAAAGAACTCTTCCAAGATTTATTTTTTGAAGATGAGAAAGGAGGTACAGAGAGGTATGGTAAGCTTTTTAAGGTTAAAAACCTAGTAAGTGTAACAGGCAGAATTTGAACTCTGTTAGTCCAACTCAATGTTAGTCAGCTTTTTGTTGTTGGGACTCCAAAATACCTGACTCAAACAATTCAGAGGAGGAAAATCTTATTTTAGGCTCACAGTTTCAGAGGTATCAGTCCATTGCTTGCTGTCTCCACTGCTCTGGGCCTAAGTGATGCAGAAAGCATGGCAGAAAAATCCGGTGAAGTATCTACTCAGCTCATGGAAACCAGGAACCAGAGAGGGGTAGAGTGAGTAAAAAGACAGGGACCAAATATAAACCCCAAAAGTACATCCCCAGTGACCACCAGCCACAACCAGCCTGCCAACAGTTACCACCCAGTACAGTAATTCTTTCAAATTATTAATCTATCAAATCGATTAATCCACTGATTAGGTTCCAACTCTCTTAATCTAATCATTTCACCACTGAACATTCCTACATAGTTTACCATGTTTCCAATATATGAGCTTTTGGGAGAATCCTTCACATCCAAACCATAACAGACTGTACAATCCCAATTCTTATTATGATGTGAGTACATCTCCCACTTTTAAAGCAGTCAAATTGCTAGTCCTATCTTAGAATAGGACACATTTTCTAAATAATCTATTATAGTGCCTAATTCATTTTGGGGATAAGGGATGATATGGTGGAGTCAGGCCTGTTATTTATAAGAAATTAAAAACATATCTGGTTATAAAAATTAAAATCAATCAAGCATGTTTTTTTGCCTGTTTTACCTAGATGAAATAATTATCCGGTTTTTATGGTTTTATCCCGTTTTTATATGTTCTATACTTTAGACAGTCTCCTGGGAATTTGAAACCTACTGTAGGCTAAGCAAAATTTTATCTCTGTCTTACTGAGACTTTCTGGCTGGACCTGAGAATTAAAGTGACACAAGACAAGTTAATAGCAGAAGAGCACAAACATTGATTTAGCATGAGTTTGACATGATACAGGAGCACTCATGAGGAAATGGGACCCAAAGAAGTAGCAAAACCTAAATGCTTTCTTATTAGGCAGAACAGGGAGGCAACTGTGAGAAAGTTACTACATCATGTGGGGAGGTGAAAGGAAGATAAGTATTATTTTAACAAGGTCTGTTTGTACAGAATTCTCTTGGTTTTAAATTCCTATCTTTGATGATAAGAATGTGACTTCCCTTCTGGTTTAGGGAGAACATCTTCCATGTGGGGATTTTTTAAACTCCTGCTTTCAGAAAGAAAAAGATGGTGGGGATGTCAGAGTGTCCTTACATTTTGCTGTTTGGTGCCTTTTCTTAAAATAATCTTGAGGTCAAAGTGGCATATTCTACCACCCTTTACAATGTAGTTATAATGAGCAACTTCAATCTTAGAAGTAAATGCTTTAAAGATACATTTTTTTCTATCTGTGTTGTAACATAAAATTACTTAGTCGCTTTTATGAAAAGAAAACACTATAAGTACCATGAGCTTTTGAAAAGATCTTGATTCTAGCTATTACTGTGGTTAATTTAAGGGCAAAACCCCCTCTGTCTAATACTTTTTGGGATTATATAACATTCAATTTCTAGTTAGGTTCCTTCTCATTGTCGAAGAGAGTATTCGGTGAGAAATTGAATCTACTCATTTTTAATGGTAAAGGTATGCCTTTTTCTTATCTCTCTTCATCCAAACACAAACTCAAATAAATGTAAATGGTCTGGGCCCACTTGGTTTCAGAAGAAATGATGGTAATAATGGTTTAGGTTATGCTATAAGTTTATGTTACGAATTATACAAGACAAAGGAGAGCAATTCTTGGGACAAAATTATAAGAAAGACCTTTTTAAATAGAGACTCAGAGAAATAATGAAACAAAATATTGAAAATTTTAAAGGAGGGCTAGTTAGAAAATGGGCAAGAAGCATTCATGCCTGGATGTGAGAGATACCAGGGATGATCCAGGTATATAGAAACTAGAACAGAGGGCAGGGTATTGACAGATAATGAGTGGAATGTCCCTTTGGAACATTTTCCTCTAATACCTTCTATGCATGAAGAGTAGCATAGAAGGTATTAGAGGAAAGCAGAGAAATTTTTTCTGTGTACTTGTAGTGGTTTGTCCAACTGAACAGGAAATAGGCTCAAAATGATCATTCAGTACAGAAATCAGAAGAGAGAAACAACTAGACTGTGGTTGCTATGGTTTGGAAAGTATTTCCTAAAGGCTGTTGTGCTGAAGGCTCAGTGTCCAGACCATGGTGCTATTGGGAGGTGATGGAATGGAGCCTAGTGGAAGAAAGTTGGGTCATTTGGAGTGTTCACTTCAAAGGGATATTGTGATCAGCCCTTTCTTCTCTCTTTTTGCTTCCTTTCTGTCATGAAGTGAGCAGCTTCCTTTATCATATGCTCCCTCCATATGTACTATGCCACCACAGGCTCAGAATAACAAAGCCAATCAAGCATGGACTGAAACCTCATCAAACTGTGAGCCAAAATAAAGGTTTTCTCTTTTTAAGTTGATTATCTCAGGTAATTTGTCATAGTGACAGAAAGCTGACTAATGCAGCAGAGGAGGAGAATATTAATATTTTTTCTTATTTTTCAATAGAGTCTCAGTTGGAATGGATCCTTATAACAAAAACAAAAGAACAAAAGCAAACAAATATTCATTATCACTTATTTCAGATATACATGGGTGAAACCAAGGGTATGAATAGTTCTCAAAGAGGTGACTTTGAATTGCAGAGGTTCATTCTATAGTTGATCCAACTCCTTTGCACTGGGTCCGAGGTGAGGCAGAACACCATGGTGGAAAGGTATGCTGGAGAAAACTGCTCAGCTTATAGCAATTGGAAAGCAAAGAGAGGAGAAGGGGCTACAAAAAAGGTGAATCCTTCCAGGGCATGTCCCCCGTGTCCCATCTCTTCCAACCACACCACATCTGCCCACAGTTAGTTATTAACCAATCAGTTTATTCAAACTAGGGCAGACCAATTAGTTTACAGCTCTGACACAGCTCTCATTTCACCTCTGAATATTCCTGCATTAACAAAGGAGCTATTAGAGGACACATTGCACCCAAACCATAAAGTAACAGTAGCTAAACTTTGTTCTCTCTGGTGGAAGGGAGAATTATGTGGGGGTGTACCTTTTATATCTGAAAAATCTATGTCCTTCTTTTAGGCAACTAGAGTGAGTATAAAGATCATCTGCTTCTTCTTTATTGTCTTCAGCTCAATAAACCTTCATATTTTGGGTTAGCATATTCTGGTTGTTCACAATGGGTTGAGAAGGAAGTTTTTGTTTAGATTACAAAATTTTCAGTAAATAATTTAATGATAAAGACTTAACTAATTGACCCAGATACTTAGAAAGAGATAGGGAGGAAACCTAGGGAAACACTGTACCTGAACCTTTTGGCCTTACCTAAAGGAATAAGTTAATTTTCCCCATCATCACCATTATCATAATCATATAACTATCTGGAGTTTGTGATTACAAACAGGAAATAGGCTCAAAATGATCATTCAGTACAGAAATCAGACGTAAGAAACAACTAGACTGTGGTTGGTATGGTTTGGAAAGTGTTTCCTAAAGGCTGTTGTGCTGAAGGCTCAGTGTCCAGCCCATGGTGCTTTTGGAAAGTGATGGAAACTTTAGGAGTGGGGCCTAGTGGAAGGAAGTTGGGTTATTTGGAGGGTTCACTTGAAAGGGATATTGTGATCAGCTCTTTCTTCTCTCTCTTTGCTAGTTTGTAGTTCCAATTTTTTTGAAAATTTATGATTGCTCCTTTCTAAATTTTGGATTAAGAAGTCTTGCTCCCTACTTTCATGACTGAGTACCTGCTTTTTTGAAGAGGTATCATTCTGTAAGGGAAGGCCGTGGGCCTCAGCACTCGGGATACTGCTGTTGTGAGGAGGGTGGTCAGAACAGAAAGTGGCTGCATGCCATGGCAGCCTGTAATCCCAGCGGCTCAGGAGGCTGAGGCAGGAGGATCGTGAGTTCAAAGCCAGCCTCAGCAAAAGTGAGGCGCTAAGCAACTCAGTGAGATCTTGTCTCTAAATGAAATATGCTATAAAGGATGTGATTCAGTGGTTAGTGCCCCTGAGTTGAATCCTGAGCACCGCCCCCCCCCACACACACAAAAAAAAAAACCAGAATAAGTGACTAACAGAGATTACCTAGGAGACTCCTGTTGGTACATCCCAGAAGAGGTGATGTAGTAGAAGGTTTTAGTTAAAATTAAAAACACATACTTGCACTCTGAATTTACTTCTTACTATTTATATAACATTGGAAAAATCCTCTGATCTTCCTTAATCTCATTGTTCTTAAAATCTAGAAATGGTTCTTGCAAATATTAAGCATCAGGAAGAATCAGAGCAAGGGACTTTCGTGGAGTAGGTAAAGGGCCATCAAGGTCTTCTGGCACAGAGAATTTAATTGTACTGAGGACTAACAGTAAATGCACAGGCACCAGTTGGATAACTACAATTTATTTTCTGATTGAATTGCTGTGATGGATAATTGATCCAACACAAATGTTTTCCTTTCACCAGGTGAGCCTGTGAAAACAGGTGCAGCCTGTTGGTTAAGAACTAGAGCTTGAGAACTAATTGTCTGGGATCTGCCACTTACTAGCTGAGGGTCCTTGGGCAGGTTGCTCAATCACCCAGCATAGACATATTGCAGCTCCCATGCTGATGTGGATGACTTTTTTAATAATAAGTTGGGAACAAAGTGCAAATGGGAAAGGGACACCCCATGAAGGAATGTTGCAACAAACAAGCTGCTGTTTTCTATTTTCAAATGAATAATCTCCCTCTGTACAAGCAATACCACTGAATGTCTCCTTACTTTCTACTTAGGTGTCCCCCAAATCCCAGTTTTTATAATCCCCTTTCTCTAAGAACCTCAATTAAATTTTTATGAAATGTTTCCCAAGGGCTACACTTTTTTTAGAAATGGGAGAGTATTTTGTCCATTAGTGAATTAGTTATCTTGGAAAACAGGTTGCTTGTGAAAATCTTAGGGATATAAGAACAATAGGCATTGAGTACATTGGCTTTTTTTTTTTTTTTTTTACATTTGTGGCTATGAAGATAAGGTTCTTGGGTTCTTGTCAGAATGACATACAGTGAAAACATGTTAGTGATTTGAGGAATGACAAATTAGTTGAGAAGAGAGTTTTGCTTCATATGGTATTTATATGAATAAAATAATCATAGAAATTGTCATGACAAAAGTGTGAGTTCCTCAGTTTTTTCAAGAATATCAATCATGACACAAAAACAATAATATTTGAAAGTGTTCTAATATCCATGTTTAAATACTTTTAACAAATAATAGCGACTGCATCACTGGGCTGTATTTTGTTGTCATAATATGTCAAATGACTCTCCCGATTGACATAAGATATGATATTTGAGAAATAGAAATAAAGAGTAAAAAATTATATTTCACTTTTTCACCCACACCTGGAGACTTCTTGTTTATTGTACATGAGCTCAACATATTGGTCCTCCCTAGTACATTTTTAGTAAAATTGAAGTTTAAATTACTTTCAATTACTTATTTTGGTAGTTACACCTATAATTGTTTCACAGTTCCTTAATGATCTGCATAAATCCTATCAAATAGAGAACTTTATTTCTTTTATCTATATGCATGTCTTCTTTTAACTATTTCCACAATCAGCAAACTGGCTTTACAAGTATAAAGAAACATATTAGAATCAAACCAGACTAGAAAGATTGTTACTATTAAAGAATACTAAATGTTATTAAAATTTGAATTTTCTTATAACTTTTCAGAATAAGAATTCTCAGGGGCTAGGGTTGTGGCTCAGTGGTAGAGTGCTTGCCTAGCATGTGTGAGGCACTGGGTTCGATTCTCAGCACTGCATACAAATAAATAAATAAAATAAAGGCCTGCCAACACCTAAAAAAATGTTTTAAAAGAATTCTCAAATTATGCATTTACTTATAATCATAAAGTTAGTTTTTAAGAATATAGAATGAAATATCTAAAGGGATAGATAGTATCAATGCCTTTTTTTTTATCAAACATTATGCTTTAGTTAGTCTGTTTTCAGGGAAACTTATCTTTCAGATTGTCTTCAGAATTTTAAATACAATCAGGCACTTTCTTACTTAAAATCAGAAATTCAAAAACATGTAAACCATGTCACACACAAGTCAGAAAAATAGATGTAATCTGGGAAAGATTAACTTGTAATGTGAAACCTAATATACAAGAAAAATGTTGTGTTAGTTGCTTTTTCATTGCTGTGACCAAAACACCTGACCAGAACAACTTAGAGGAGGAAAGGTTTATTTGGGTTCAGAGATTTAGTCCACGGTTGGTCAGTTTCACTACTCTGGGCTTGAAGCGAGGCAGAACATCATGGTACAGAGGGGACGGTGGAAGAAAGCTGCTCAGCTCATGGCAGCCAGTAAGAAATCAAGGGACTAGAAACAAATTATCAACCCCAAAGCTACATTATTAAGTCATCAAATGGATTAATCCACTGCATAGGTTGTAGCTTTCATAATCTAATCATATCATCTCCGAATTCTTTTATCATCTCCTGAGCTTTGGGAGGACACCTCATATTCAAACTGTAACAAAAGAAATATTTAAGACTCCTTGGAAATGTTTGCCTATTGCCTGTGTCTGATTATCACTGCAAACCACTTTGAGCTTCCCAGTTGCACAAGGTAGAGAGAAAAAGTTTCACAAAGTGTACTTTGACAAATTATGTGATCATTTCAAGAGACCAATTGATGTTGTATATCAGAAAAAATAAAGTCTAGAGTAAGGTAGTTAAAATTTAACAAAGAAGTATTTATGTTCACTGGATGTATTTTATCTTCTAGAATGTTATGGCAGAAGATGAATCATCTTAATATCTTCATGTCTGCTTGGTTTTCGCTTTTCCAATTTTGCAGACACTTGTATTCAGTGTCAACATTAAAAATTAAAAAGCATTGTTAACAGAATAAAAGAAGGGTTTTTATCTATTCTGTTATAACCTCCCTAAGAACTTCACATACTGAACATTTCCAAAACTCAGCCAATTTTTCTAGATCATCGACTTGCTTATCAGCAGATTTCAGTATTGTGTCCAAATACTCATCAACAAGACAATTTGATATTTAATCATTAAAACCATTTCTTATCTAAGTTTGTGAAATTATGCAGGGTTACATTAAACACAAACTTAAATAAGCCAGGCTTCCCGCCTCACAACAAACTTAAAGTCTAGAAAATGTTTCAAACCCGTAACTAATGCTAAAATAACACTTTCTAAGCATGTGTCTATTGCCTGCAAAAAGCACTTCAGTGTTGCCTTCATGTACAGTGGAAAGAGACTGACATTATGTTTGTATGTCTAAACATCTGATAGTCTACTCTGGCCTATTAACCTATGAAGAGTGTTCCACAGAACTGTGCATTTGGAAAAATAGGTACAGATTTCCTGATAATCTTTCTACCATCTATTATTTTTTAAAATTTGTATTAGCTCTTTTTAGCTATATGTGACAATAGAGTGTACTTTGACATATTGTGTATGTGTGTGTGTGTGTGTGTATATATATATATACATACATACATACATACATGGAGTATAACTTATTCTAATAAGTATTCCATTCTTTTGGCTATACATGATGTGGAGTTTCACTGTTGGTGTATTCACATATGAACATAGAAAAGTTGTGTCCAATTCATTCCACTATCTTTTCTATTCCTATGCCCCTCACTTTTCTTCACTCCCCCTTGTCTAATCATCTGATCTTCTATTCTCCCCCTATCCCACCTTATTGCATGTTAGCATCTGCATATGAGAACATTTGACCTTTGGTTTGTTAGGATTGGCTTATTTTGCTTAGCATGATAGTCTCCATATCCATCCATTTACCTGCAACAGTCATGAAGTAATTGTTTATATCTGAGTAATAGTCCATTGTGAATATATACCACATTTTCCTTATCCATTCATCTGTTGAAGGGTATCTAGCTTAGTTCCATCACTTAGCTATTGTGAATTGAGCTGCTATAAACATTGATGTGGCTGCATCACTGTAGTATGCTGATTCTAAGTCCTTTGGGTATAAACTGAGGAGTGGAATAGCTAGGTCAAATGGTGATTCCATTCCAAGTTGTCTGAGGACTGTCCATATTTCTTTCCAGAGTGGTTGCACTAATTTTCAATGCCACCAGCAATGTATGAGTGTACCTTTTCCTTCACATCCTTGCCAACATTTATTATTACTCGATAATTGCCATTCTGACTAGAGTGAGATGGAATCTCAGTGTAATTTTAATTTGCATTTCTCTAATTGCTAGAGAAGTTGAACATTTTTTTCATGTATTTGTTCACTAATCATATTTCTTATTCTGTGAAGTGCCTGTTCAATTCTTTTGCCCTTTTTTGATTAGGTTGTTTATTTATTTATTTTATTGTTTTTGTTAATTTTTAAGTTTGTTTTAGTTAGTTATACATTACAGTAGACTGCATTTATGCACTTTGATATCTCATACATAGATGGGGCATAATTTCTCATTTTTTCTGATTATATGTGTTGTAGAATCACATTGTTGTTTTTGTGTTCTTTATATATTCTGGATATTAATGCTCTGTCTGAGGTACAGATGGCAAAGGTTTTTTTTCCCATTCTGTAGGCTCTCTCTTTACTTTATAGTTTCCTTTGCAGAGAAGAAGCTTTTTAGTTTGATACCATCCCATTTATTGATTTTTGATTTAACTTCTTGCTCTTTAGGAGTCTTGTTGAGGAAGTCAGTTTCTAAGAGATGATGGAAAGTTGGGCCTACATTTTCTTTTAGTAGGTGCAGGGTCTCTGGTATAATGACCTTTACTGATGTAAAGCAGAGTGAAATATGAGTTTGGGAATCCATCCATCTGTACCTGTGAGGTCCACACTTATCTTGTAAACCAAAGTTGATCAAGTTCCTTGATCAATTTGGAGTTGGTTCTTGATCAACTTGGAGTTGAGTTTTGTGCAGGGTGAGAATTAGGGGTTCAATTTCATTCTGCTACATATGGATTTCTAGTTTTCACAGCACCATTTGTAGAAGAGGTTATCTTTTCTCCAATGTATGTTTTTGGTACCTTTGTCTAGTATGAGAAAACAGTGTTCATGTGATTCATCTCTGTGTCTTTTATTCTATTCCATTGGTCTTCTTGTCTGTTTGATGCCAATACCATGCCATTTTTGTTATTATACCTCTGTAGTATAATTTAAAGTCTGTGTTCTGATGCCTCCTGCTTCACTTTTCTTGCCAAGGATTGCTTTGGTTATTCTGGGTCTTTTATTTTTCCATATGAATTTTATGACTGCTTTTTCTATTTCTACAAAGAAGGTCATTGTAATTTTAATAGGAATTGCATTAAATCTGTATAGCATTTTTGGTAGTATCGCTACTATCTATTCTGATATCAGAACTGTCACACTTTTCATTAGCTTGGGAGAGATCCTTGCTATGAATCTAATGTAAGTTGTTTTGTATTTTTTCCCTATTCTCTATCATTTATTGTCATCTCTCTCTATATTTCACAAAGTGAGATCATCTGTAAATGCTTTTTCATTCAGTTTGATATGGTTCACCTGGCACATCAACAGATATTTATCTGCATTGTCTTTTCTCACTGTTTTGCACATGTGCCTCTGTTGCTTTTAAACCAGTCTGTATTATTTATATTTGGTTAATTAACAAGCAGTAATGAATATCTTCCTGACTTTGCTAAATTGTCTTTGTCTGGAGGAACTTAGATATAAACAAGATATAAAATTCTAATGAATCCATGTCTATCTATATATAAATTTGTATCTATTGTTATTGACAAATTACCCTTTAGGACTATGGTAATACTGTCCAACCATCATAATTTCACAAGTATTTGTTTGCCCCAAATCCTATTTTAAAAATATTTATCAGGCTGATAAGTGAAAGAAGTTCTTTCTATACAATTTAAGTTTTCTCAAATTTACCTTAGTTATAACAGATTTATTTTCTATATTTTGGTGACATACAATTCAGCCAATACAACTCCATTATGATTAACCAACTGAATAATTAGTTCAAACTACATGGCTGTGGGAGGCAGTCATGAACCACACACACACACTTGCTGCCTTCTGTTAGATCATATCCTGGAGGTAATGTTATGATAATGTGCTGACCTAGTCTACAGAAGAAGTGGCCATGGGTTTACAAGATAGGTGTGGACCTCACAGATGCAGATGGATGGATTCTCAAACTCATATTTCATTCTGCTTTGTATTAGTAAATAAATCCCTTCCTATACTAAATGTAATTTTTTCTTTAATTCTACTTCTTTTAGTATTAGTACTAAACTAAGGCTAAATTTTTCATTGCATTTCATGACATATTTATCTCTATCCTTTGACTTTTAACTTTTGTTTTTAACTTTGTCATATGTTTTTAACTTTGTCATATAACTTTGATATGTTTAGTCAGTGTGCTTTAGATTTTTGTCTCACGCTGCATATCCTGTTGGATTTTTTTTTTTGATTGTTTGCTATGTTTGGCCTTGCACATACTAAACATATGCTCCACTACTAAACCACACACCCATCCCCCCCATACTGGGCATTACATAAACAAGTTATCTAGTTTGTTTTATATCAAGCACATTTTGTATTTTGTTATCTGTTTCTTGTGCTTTAGGGTTCCTTGATGTTTCATTTTCTTTCATTTGCTCTATTGATTTGCTTGCATTTTGTAAGCTATATAATGTACCTTTTTTTCTCTTTAGAATTCAGTCTTAATAGATATATAAAAATATAAAAATTGAACATATTTATTGGCTTATTTATTTATTGTGTTAGTTTTCCATCATCACTAGGACAAAATACTTGAGGTAATCAACTTGTAAGGAGGAAAGAATTATTTTGGCTCATGGTTTCATAGGTTTCAGTTCAATTTGGGCCTGAGGTAGAATATTACATCATGTGGGAGTGTGACAGATGGGGTCTGTTCACCACACGGCAGCCAGAGAGTAACGAGACAGAGGAAGGGGGTGTGTGGTCCCAATATCCTGGTCAGGGGCATGAGCACAATGACCTAACATTTCCTCTGGGCCCTACTTCCTAAAATTTCCACCACCTCTCAATAGTGCCAGGGTTGGACACCACACCTTTACCATTTGGGGGATATTTAAGATTCAAATCCTAATGGGTACCATGGAATGCTTTGATACATGTGTACATTGTATAATGTTTAAGTCAGGGTGAACTTTTCCCCCTAGTAGTCTTTCCATGTAATATGGCAGGTTGCCATCCTGACTTCCTTAGATTGCCACCTCACAACTCATTTGTTTCATGCTTCTGACGAAATATCAGATTTTTCTTGTCTTCTATCCCCGTTCTTCCTTCTTAGATGGAACTAGGTGAGGTTTTCTGAGATTTCCTTTGTTTATTCTCCACAACAATGTACAACTTTTTTTTTCTTTCTTTCTGATTCTTTTTGTGGTACTAGAGATTGAACCCAGGGCCCCACACATGGAAGCACTCTCCCATTAAGCTACACCCCCAGCACCCCAGAAGGATTGCTGTGAATCTGATCCTGATTCACTTCTTCATGAAGGTTCCATTTTAGTAACAATATCTCAATATTTATGAAACTGCATATTACTACTATTAACATTCTATCAATTGCCATCTGTTGGCAAATAGATCCCCATTGACATCTCACCTCTATCTGGTACAAAGTAATATTACTAGTAATTTCAAAAATTTATCATACCTCTTAACTTATCATAATTTAATTTCAGATTTTCACAGTTAAATTTCAGATTTTCCTAGTCCTGTGAAATAGAAAAAGTGAAAAAAGGAAACTAAGGCTCTACCACTGTTATGGTTTAGATATTAGGTATCCCCAAGAAGTTCATGTATGAGACAATGCAAGAAAGTTTAAAGATGAAATGATTTGGTTATAAAAGTTTTAACATAATCATTGCATTAATCCCCTGATAGGGATTAACTGGGTGATAACTGAAGGCAGGTAGGGCATGGCTGAGGAGGTGGGTCCCTGGGGGTATGTCTTTGGGTTTTATATTTTGTCCTTATTGAGCAGAAGTCTCTCTCTCTGCTTACTGGTGCCATATCCCCCAGCTCTTTCCCTTTACCACACACTCTCTGCCATGATGTTCTGCCTCACCCCAAGGAATGGATTTGAGTCTCTATGGACTGAAACCTCTGAAACATGAGGCCCAGATAAGCTTTTTCTTCTCTATAATTGTTCTTGTCAGATCTTTTGGTTACATTGTGAAAACCTGACTAAAACAACTCTAGAATGTCTAAGGCAACATGACCTGTTATTATTTCCAGTGGTACAGTGCATAAAAGTGAAAGTGTTGAATTTGATTTTAATTTTGAGAAAAAGAGAGGGATGGAGTGGGGGGGGGCAGAGAGGGAGAGAGAGGGAGAGAGAGATTTAATAGGTACAAATAGGAAGCCAGCTATCTAACAGACTTCTAAAGAATATACAAAACAGAGAGGGGTGGCCTTCCATCATTACATATGTGAGGCAGCCCTCAGTTTCAGGGGGCTCTCTGGTTAAATGAAAGAGTGGGGTAAGGGAAGAAAGTAAGTTTTGGCAACTTTTCAAGAGTGTGTTGGCTCCACACACAATCCCATTTTTCAACTTGCTAGAAATCAGCACTTTACAGACTCCTCGCAGCTGCTGTTGAACTTGATGTCTGCTGACCAAGCACTTCTCTAACTTGGGCTAAGTCTGCAGCATCCTGAGCTCAAATAGAATCAGACTCTCAGATTGAATCATAGCATATTAGGGAATAAATTTAGTATCCATGGAAAGTCAATACCTAGCAGGTTACAGAAAGAGAAACACTACCATGCCTTGGTAGATTCTTCTCTGCTTTTGGAATTCACTCATGATGCGGTGCTACTACTACAGCAAGAATGGATGGAAAGGTCTTTCTCCTTTTATGCCATAAAGAGGTGATGCCACAGAAGGGGTGGTGTCCGCCAGAGTATCAGCATCATCTGGAAACTTCTTAGAAACAAAAATGCTCAGTCTATACTCAAGACGTTCTGAATCAGAAATTCTGTGGGTGAAACCCAGCAATCTGTGTTTTTAGGTGTTCTCTTGGAGATTTCAAAGCATATCCGTTTTGAGAACCACTGGTCCACGGTGTCAGAAAAGGACCTTAGCTACCTACTTGCACTCTAGGAATGATGGAGACAAAAAGCACACCCACAGTTAGATAGATCCTTTCATGGATGTGAAATCTGGTTTAAAAATGAGTGTGAATAATTTTCCTAATGGACACATGCAGAGTCCAGTGTGCAGGGCTGTGTCTGTCTCTCACACATTCGGTGCTTGGCTGCTTTCTTCTGGTGTTTCCTTAGCTTCAGAGCAGCTGAGCAATTTGAACATAATCCTTTTCATGGCTGCCTCAGATCCAAGGAAGGTTGGAATATCCCCAGGGCTGTCCTTTGTGCATGTAGCCAAGGTATGTGAGCCAGTGGCCAAGATTCAGGCCAGATCTGCCTGGAATACCTGGTTTAGTAGTTCCCAGGTATGCTAAGAATTGATCCTGTTCCATACCTCATTTTGTGTACCTTATTTATATTGATATTTTTACATTTGAGTTGAGGTAAAGCAGAAGAGACCAACAACAAAACCTATCTATTCTCCATATGTATTTTCCTTAGATTTGATTTTAAGAATTCTTAAGCCTCTGCCAGGAAAATAATTAGCAGCTCAGATAAGAGGTCACTATGGCAACTACATGTCTGCCATCAGTATATATGAGAGAACTATAAATTTGATTAGAGAGTTACACATAATTTGCAGGCCCATATCTCACTTTTAGGGTATAGGGAGTGAAAAGGAAAATTTAGCAGGAAAGAGCATGTTTTTTATCTCTATGTCATTATCAATCATTATGTTTTAGAGGTTAATGCTCAGAGGTTCTTGTGGCTGAGGGAGTGAATTTAATAAGCAGTTTAAGAAGGCTCCAAGGTGAATGGGGGATATTATTTTGTTCCGTTCTACACTCAGAAAAAAAGAGATGTTTCAGCTTGATGCATTTTTACTTATCCTTCTTTAAAACAATATCCAGAATCAAGCAAGAGTGCCTATAGAAGGATGCTGGAAGGAACATTTTTCAAGGAATATACCAAAATAAGGGGAATCTAGGTATGGCTGGCAGTTTTCTCTTGGTAGATAAGATCCTAGAGGTAGAGCTGTGTCTGGTGTACAGGAAATTCTGCCAAGGGATCATAGAGGGAGTGTCAAAGGGTCAGAGTGAAAGTAAGTATGCTGTATTCCAAAGGGTTGAACTTGAATGGTTAAGGATGGAAGAGCACAGCAGGAAAGAGTAGTTGGGTTTGGAAAAGAGAGTGGAAGAAAGAACATCCAGGTAATTCACTGAAGAATTGGGACTTGGGAAGCAGGGAGGTAAAGTTTCAAAGTGCAGCATATCCTTTCTAGGATAGGAAAGGAACTATTAAAATGACGAATGAATTCAGATAGAATTAGTTGTTCTGGGACCCACAACTATGAGTTAATATGCAAGACCCTAATGGGTAGAGGATATCAGACTTGGTCTCTGACTTCTGTAAGCTTGCAAATTCACTAGGAAGATCATGCAAATTCACATAGCTTTCATCCCAGATTATAGGCTCAGGACTGGAGGTAAAGTTTTTGCCTTCAAAGAATCTGGACAAATTTTTGAAACTGATGACAATTTTGATTTTTAAAGACTTCAAAAGTGAATGAATGATAGGTTTTGCACAATTCCCCTTAAATAAAATCTGGAGAAATATACTGGAATTCTAGGAAAATTAACATTTAGAAAGAGAAGCAACTCAATGACTTCAATCTTGAAAGAGGCTTTGTGAATGTAAAGCATACTTTAAAAGGGAAAGATGTTAATTTCCTAATGCTTTGAAGAAAATGTCTCAAAATGTCTTAGAACCCAAACTGTTTAATTTGATTGCCCTGATTTAATTGACGTCTATCAGGATATACAATTAATTTGCAATGAAAGAAAATTATAATATTCCATTAACAGCAGAATTAAGAAGCAGTATATCATATTCTGATGTTCTTTGTAGAGATTTTGGAACCCAGAAGGGGCAAACCTTACCCCACAATTCCAGTCACTTCAGTCAGCATCTCCATCTCCATATCCAATAGCCTTTCCACACCTCTACCTACATGTCTAAAATGCATTTTGAATTTACCAACCCAAACTATAGCCCACTTAATCCCCACCAAATTTCTTTCAGTTTTCCTTATCTCAGTAGATGGCCACATGATCAGTTAAATTCCAAAAAGAAATTGGGGAGTTTTTTCTCCCACACCCCAAATCTAAATTAACTTATATATTGTTGGGTACAACTCTAGAATTTATCCAGAAATCAGCCTACTTCTTATCACTTCCCTTACTGCTACTCTGCACAAGCCATGATCATCTTACCAAGATTGGTGTGGTAAGCTTCCTAACTCATTCCATAGCGTTTGTTTGCCCCCCCCCCCCATATCTCAGTCTCTCCTTAACACAAGAAGTAGAATTATCCTCATTAAAGCAAAAATCTGATAACATCACTTCTGTTTCAAAACTATTCATTATCCCCCCCTTTTAAAAAATAATTTTCAGGGAAAAAGACTAGTATTTCATCATCAAATATCTAGATGATGTTGCTGCACACCTGACATGATGTAGCTTCAGTTATCTGACAACATATCCTTCTATTCACTCCCTTATTCATTCCACTCCAGCCATTGGCCTGCAAATAGTTTTATTTTTTTCTATTTCCTCTTCCTGTAATGCTTTTTTCCAGATGTCTAGATCATGTTCTCCTTCACTTCAGGTTTTGACCTCCTTCGAGGGAGGCCTTCCCTGAACACTCTCTATAAAATTGCACACCGTCTCCTCCAGACCCTCCCTAGATGCCTTTCCTGCTTTGCTTTTTCTTCCTTCAAAATCGAGCAGATTTCTTATCAACACCTAATCCTATGCATTTTACCTGTTTTTTCATCTATTCAGCTTTATAGCATAAGCTCTGTGAGCATAGGAATTTGTCATCCTTGTTCACTGCTCTGTCCCTGGCTCTTGGAACAGGGCTCACTCCAAGATTTTGCTCTTCTCTTGTGGATTTTTGTCAAAAAATTTTTCATGTGGCCTCTTAGATTTCACCAATCTAATGATGAATACTACTTTTTCTTTGCACAGTTTTTTATCATATTAGGCTTATAATCAAAAACTTTTAAAGCTCTATTAAAGTCTAATTTCTCTTTTTTGTTTTGCAAGACCCCATCTGGACTCATCTCATCAATCTAGAGCTATTATTCCATGCTCTCAACACACATCTCTCACTGAAGTTATTAGTCAATTTTTGTTATGGTTGGTGTTCTCTCTCTTCCCCTATTTTCTTCTTTTTAAAACTTTTCCTCTGGGGTGGGGTTGTGGCTCAGTGGTAGCTCGCACGTGTAAGGCACTGGGTTCGATCCTCAGCACCATCAAAAAATAAATAAACAAAATAAAATTTTTCCTCCAGGAGGGCTTCTTTTTCCCACCTGAATCTAGTCTATTATTTTTCTGCTCTTTTCCTGGAACACCTTTCTCTTGTTCTCCACCTAATCTAATTTTAGGGTAATTTTGAAGCCCTGTTCAAGTGCTATCTAGTCCATTAAGGTTTCTCTAATTAATGCATCTTTGTTTTATCAGCTCCTCTGTGTTTCTATATAAGTTACTTTGGCATTTATAATTATTAAATTATAAGATGCCAAAGAAACATTTGATGAATATATACTCTTTATTTAGATGATGCTTTCTTCCAGAAAGTGTTCAGGCAAGATAAAAAGATAGGTAATATTTAACATGATAACGTACAGAAAGATGACTGCTTTTGAATCTGGATTCTATATATCTTCTAGACCAATGTGAAAAGTATTTGCTTATTTGCATTTTCTATTGCTCATGACATGGATTGACACTAAATACCATGGATTTTTTAAAAGGGAGATGTATCTTTTTATTGGGTGTTTTTAGATGTTTTTTAAGTAGAAAAACAAAATGGCACAAATTACCTTGTCTGTTCTCCCATGGCTTACACTATTCAAAACTCCTTCAAAATTGATGTGACTTTTGGTAGTGAGTTTTTATTGGAATTTTGGACCGATACTTGGCAGTTCGTTAGCTGTGTTTTTAGTGTTCTTTTCTTTACAGAGCAAAAAAATGGGACCAATTTTTTTTTCATGTGTGTGTGTGTGTGTGGTGCTGGGGATTGAACCCAGAGCCTTAGGGCATACAAGGCAAGCACTCTACCAACTGAGCTATATCCCCAGTCCTGGATCTTAAAGTATAAAAATTCTAACCACTTCTATGGCTACCCATGCATACCTTGAACAAGCTCTGACTTCTTTTCTCTTGATGCTGCATCTTCCTTAAATCTATTTGTAAGACTCAGGAACTTTTCCAGCAATATTTATTTAGTAAAATTACATTGGTCATGCACATATGCCAGGTACTATGATAGACATAAGAATCTCTGTGAATAAAATTTTCATTGACTTATTTTACTATTAAGACTGAAATAGTATGAGATAAGTAAGGACTTATAAAAGTTGAGGGAGAATTTTCTAATACTTATAACAGCATTTCCTTTAGTTAAGTATCACTGGCCAGTATAAAATTAATTCTGATTCATTAATTTTAAACTCAAATACATTTGTTATCTTTATCAGCTTCATTTGTACCCCCTTCCAAATTCTTTACCCTACGTCTTGTTGACACCTATTTTGCACATGTCTCAAGTTGCGATAATAAGCTTTGTGCCAACCTTCAGCATCTCGCCTTATCCTAGAACTTAGATAATATTTCCTGCCCCAGGATAGCCAAGGGGAATCATTACGTATTCATGCATGTGCAACTCATAATTCAAGAATATCAATGCTGAAACACCATCCTTCACCATTCCTCAGGATTCCTCAGCAATTTCTGTGGGAATGGGGAGCAGCCACCTGTACAGGGTTTGAGTCATTCTATCATTGTACTGGCTTTCCTCCTTTTATTTGTCACTCCCACATCACTCATTCCTGCCGCTGGATTGTACAGCCACTCAACGTGTAAGCTTCCGGCTCATTCCCTGCATTATGATGAACCTGGCTAAAAACAGCCTCACCCTGAATATATGCAGGATAATTTTCATGAGCCATGAGCCTAATGGATGGCCTACACCTTACACAAGGAGAGGGCCTCTTATCCTCTATGAATTGGAAAATTGTTGAATATGGGTCAAGGTGAAGATAAGGGAATATAATTGTAATTATACTACAGTATTCTTGGAAAATCCCCTGTACATAGGATGGGTCATACCTTTTCTTAATCTCCAAAGTGAAATAATCACTTTAAAATACCTTATAAATCTCTTTTAGAGTTCACAGTGTACCCTGATAGTTCTAAGCTGTATGTCAAGGACATGCAACACATGAAAACCAGAATCCTTTCTTTCAGACACTCACAGCCTATTGACAAACACAAACATCTAAATCAACAGTTAAAAATGCAGAAAAGTAAGAGTAAAGATTTGCAATCATGCTAAGACCTCCAGAAGAAAAACTTCTGTAAAGAGGAAAATTTAGAATGAAAAGCTGGGAATAACCACATAGTAAAAAAGAAGGAGGAGGTAAATGCTGCCAGAGATAATAGTATAATGACACAAAGGGTTAATAACAAAATATCTTCCAAAAAGTGAAAATAGTTCGGGGTTTTTTGGAGTATAAAATCCCAATAGAATACCCAAGAAGATGGATCTGCAGACAACAGGTAGGGATTGTGCAATGAGAGGCTCAGATGTCTTGCTAAGGAAACCATAACTCATTCTGCAGGGGATGAGAAGCCAATGAAAATGGTAGTTCTAAAACCCCTTTGAGTCAAAGATTACTTTGAGAAACTGGTTAAAATGATTTCTCTCCAGAAAAGATCACAGACACCCAAAAGTCTTCATTCTATTTGTTGTGAATTATTTTGACTCCCTTAAAACCTATTCCTAGGCCCGGTAAGATTACTATGTTAAGGCCTCTTTCGCTAAAAGGTTTAAAGCATGAGAGAGTATTATGGTTGGATACATGTTTTGAACATTTTGGTAGTAATATGAAAATGGATTTTTGGAAGGCAAGTTTCTAAGTATGAGTATCTGTGATGCAACTACATGATAATGCAGTTAAATCAAGACAAGCCATCATATCATAGCATTAGTAAAAAAGAAGTGATGAATGTTAAGTGATAACTTGAGGAAGCACTATTAGCAAGACTGAAATGGATTAGCAATGTCCAGAGAAAGGTGAGGTGATAATGGAGAATGAGTTTGCTTTTGTACATATTGATTTTGAGGAATTTAAAGCATCCAAGTAAAATTTCCTGCAAGAATTTGGGTACATCAATCTTGAGCTGAGGGTTCAAAGAAAGAAGGGCCTTTAAAGGAGACTGAGGAGAGATATTTGTAGAATCACTCAGTTAGATAGGAGTGGGAGAGGCACCCAGAAAATAAGCAGTGATAACCTCAAGAATGAGTAGGTGTTCACACAAGTTTAAATAAAGATGAGGTCTAGAAAGTTTCTATTGCATGCCGCCATTAAGATGTCAGGTGTAAGCAGTTTTCCCAGAGTGGTTGAGGCATGAACCAAATTAAAACAGGTTGAGGAGGGAATGAAAACTGTGGAAGTAAAGGAATTGGTTGAAGAATATTTTAGAAGTTTAGCTCTAAGAAGAATGTGCAAGAAAAGGCAGCAATAGCTAGATGATTTAGATAAGTATAGAAGCAATTCATTTGTTTGTGTGTGTGTTTGTGTGTGTACAAGACTAAAAGAGAAGTGAGCTTGTTTATATACCATGGGAAATGGGAATGCAGGTGAACAGAATGAGTAATGGTGCGGGGTTAAACAGACTGAGGACCAAGAGGGTCATGACACAACAGGATCTAAGCCATGAGCCTAATGGATGGCCTACACCTTACACAAGGAAAGGGTCTCTTACCCTCCGTGAATTGGAAAATTGTTGAATATGGGTGAAGGTGAAGATAATTATGAGACTGGAATGCGAGGGAAAGTTGAAGGCCCTTTTTTTCTGATTATGGAACTTTTCTGAGTGACATTGAAGAATGGTGATATTTTTGAAAAGACCTTGAAAAGATTGAAGGAAAGATAATCAAGAAATCTAAGTTTAAAGCTGAAACTCTTGGTTTGTACTCACCAATCTTAGAGGGTCATGATTTCCTTTGGTGTTGCTCAGCTACATACAAGTAGGGAAATGGTAGATTACTACAGAGTTGAGGGTCTACTTGGGCAGAAATGGCCCAAGGACAGAGTGCAAGGGAGTTGGGAAGAAAGTGAGGGTCTAGGTAGCTAGTGGGGATGGAAGGGAATCAGGAGAAAACTGGATACCCAGGGGGAAATGAAGGGAAATAAGTCTGTAGCTATTGAAGAGAAAGTGTCACAGAGAGTGAGAATGTGAAAGAACCCAAAGGAACTAAGTTTATTTTCAGAAATAAAATAAACTTATAATTTATTTATTTCTTTGATGTGGAACTGTTCCAGTTGTCTGTCCTTGGGTTAGGGAAGGTGAAGAGAAGGGTAGATCTCCACATGAGCTATGGGTTTAGCAATGGGTTTAGCAAGGAGCTAAAGTTTAGCAAGAAAAGGAGCTATGGGTTTAGCAAGAAAATCTACACAAACACCAGAACATTCAGGATAATAGTGTGAGCCTGAGCAAAGTTTTTACAGACAAAGAGAAGAAAGGGTAATAAACACAATCCTGCTTTATCTGAGGTTGAGGGATTAGGCATCCTTTTTTGGAGGGGGAAAACTATATATATAATTTTTCTTGAGGTACTGGGTATTGAATCTATGTCCCCTTGCATGCTAAGCATGTGTTCTACTACAGAGTTACAACTCAACCCCAGTACTGGGATATTCTAGGAGGAGAAAAGAGTTTCGGGATGAGAAAGAGGAGCAGGAAGCATCCTTTGTAGGGGTTGAAAATATAAAAGTGTTTGCTTAATGTGGAGGAGTGGTTTTATTTAAAGGATGGTAGAATGTGGAGGAGTGGTTTTAGAAAGTGAAGAGAAAATGTCTTGTGATAAAAAAAAAATTTAAACAAAAACAATTTAACTTTTTAAAAACTGTATTTCCTGGACTTGTCCATGCTACCCTTGTTTGCATACCACCTATTATCAACCTCTACCAGAAGTAATGCTGTGTGCAGTACAGTTTGGGGAACATTGGAAGAGCAAGGATTACAGTGTTCTGTAATCAGATTGTTGCCAAGTCATGGTAAACGCAGTTCTTGAGATATCTGGAGGGCAATGTTTGGACAACGATGAGCTGGCTTCAAGGCCACCCAATTTGTTGGGTTTTTGTTCATGGCCATTTGTCTTTTCAACTCAGATAGATTGAGAGTGCTTTGAAATCAGGGATAGTTATAATTTCTTTGCATCTCTATAATATTGGGCTCGTTCCTGAGCATGTCAATAAATGCTAAATAAATATTTTGTTCTACTGATGAGTGTGCAATGAGTCAAAAAGTTATGGAATAGTTTTTAATGTCTTGCTTCTTTCTGTCTTTCTTGGAGATTTATTTTCCCTTTAGGTTTTGAACGTAATGTTAAATACCCAGATATATTGGAGTTCTTGTGAATAATTAATAATAATTATTACTTCCACCTTTTAACAAGTCATGTACCTATATACTTTCTTTGATAATTTTGATAGGATGGTCCTGGACAAAGAGATTTAAGAAAAGAACATTTGATATTATTAATTATTGAAGTAGGTTTTCTAATTACTGGAAGAACATAAATAAATAGTATAGGGAAGGTTTGAGAACTATGTAGCTAATTCATGTACTTAAAAGTGGTATTTTTTCACAGTAAAATTTGAAAAACTAATTAAGGTATAATATACATGCACAGCTTACCAAAATATGTTACAATTATCAGGAAATTGCCCTTGAGAATACTTTAATTACCTCATGCAAGACAGTAAATTTGGCTTTATGTATATAAAATAAAATGTAGTGTAAGTGTAATTCATACTGCTATGCACAGAATTTAATATCATGAAAATAAAAAAGAAAGTATAATTTACAATATTTATAATTACAAAAAAGTTAAATAGGAAAAGATATGCATATTTGCTTCCATTTGCAAAAGTCCACGGCAAATTGTTATTTTTTTATGGTATAAAAAAGTAAAGATATAAAATGGCTGAAAGTTATAGCTTTTAAGTCCAGTATAGTTGTAAATTATACTTCTGTTTTAATGAACTTTAATATTATATTTTATTCATTTACTAATGTTTTCCTATGAAAGACGTTTGTCATTAGCAAAGTACAAGAAAAAGTAAGGACACTGTTAGAAACTTCCAGTCTGAGCCTTTTGTTATACTGTCCTCCAACATCACCAGAACTGTGTTTATTTAGGACAGAGTTGCAAAACATGTTGCTGAGCTCCACCTTCCTTTGATAATGGAGTTTTAGAACATGATACTAATCAAGAGTTCAACCAGACATTGCCAGTCCACATTTCTCTCTTTAGAGATGTGGATACAGAGGAGTTCAGAATACATTGCCACAAAATTACCTACACAATCTTCCTCTCCTGAGGAAGACCCAGTGTCTATGAGAACCCTAGGCAGTCACTCATATCAGAAATCTTCATTCCCATTGCTGAGACTGGTCTTGACCCACAGGCCTGTTATCTCAGGTTGGTTGATTTGGAGATCTGTGTTGACAAACCTTTGTGTAGTCATGAAAGCCCTACTGGACCCAGTAGTTAGGTAAGCACATTGGATTAAACTTTTGTTTTTCGTCTACTCAACCTCCATTTGTAGTTTCAGGGAAAACATTTGCTTATAAATGTTTCTCTGTTCAGCCTCAGAAGTGAAGTGGATTGAACCTAGATCCAACTTGCCAATTATATAAGAGGAAAGATAAAAAAATCATTTCTTTAAAGCCTACAAAACCAAAACACTAAATTAAGATGGTTTGAATGAACTTTTATTTCTACTTTGAAGATTGAAGTCTAGATTTTTGGGTCTAGAAGTTCACAGTCTTAATCCCCAGAGTGTGTGGTTTATATTTTACAATTTAATATTATTAGAGGTTTCAATCACCATTTTTAATTATTTAGGCTTCAAGGAGACAATCTGGCTGAAAGGACTGAAGAGACGTTACAATTGCTTCATTCTCCAGACGAAATAATCCCAGATTCATTGGGTAAGTTTTGAATTCTACAATATTTATTGTAGCTTTAGTGGCATGTAATGATTAGAAGAAAGAAGGAAGGAAGGAAGGAAGGGAGGGAGGGAGGGAGGGAAAGAAAAGAAAAGATTTTCTCCTGCGCCAAATCTCAGCCCTGTGGATCACCTGTCCACCACCAGCACAGTCCTTTGAGCTGTGTATTAGGAGTTAAGGGCAGAGGACAAATAGAAGCAGGAAATGTGTGTTCTGAGGAACAACAAGGAGTTGTTGGTTACTCCCCAAATTGTCACCAATTCTAACTTGTGTTAGAACTCTACTTTTCCTGCTGGCTCTATAGAAAATAGAACTCATTATCTGCCCCTTGACTTATCTCCTACTCCCATTCTCACACCATCCATCCGATATTCAGTCTTCTTGGGGAAAATGTCAGTATCAGACCTGAAAATATCATATGCTTTCTCTCTCAGTTCTGTGTTAAATTAGTGTTCAATTATGTCAATGTCACTTTGGAATTTCCTTCCTGAGCCAGGCTCCTCTCCATTTTTCCTGATAGTGGCTGGTGTACATTTTTCCTTCTCTTTCTTCACCTAGTGTAGAAACCTTCTTTGCCCTCCTTGAACTATCTCATCCCTCCTTGATTCATTTACTTTCTAAAAATAAAGCTGCTTAGTCTGCACTCATTTTACATAGAACAGAATTCAAACTCTATACTTTAGCATATGAAGTTAATGTCAGAGCATTTCAAAATGTTTGCTGAATAAGTGAATAGGTACATGTACTACTGCTCCAATGCCATCTAAGACACATCACCTCTTCCTTAGCCATTGTTCTAGCAAGACAGTATGTCCAGTAAAGATAGAAGAGAAACTATAGAATATTTACTTATACCTGGATAGAGAAAGGTATTTTAAATAAGACATAAGAATTTTAAATCTTAAAATATATAACAAAACAATAGTACGCTGTACATTTTAAAACAATAGAAGAAAGGATTTTGGATGTTTTCACCATTAAAAAATGATGAATTAAGAGATAGTTATGTTTAACCTGATTCAACATGACATATTGTATGCATGTATTGAAATACCCTTGGCATTCCATTAATATGTATAATTTTTATGCTTTTATTTATCAGTAACAAGTATATTTAATTTAAATAAAAAATGAGCTAAATATTTTTAAAACAGAAGAAAATAAAAAATTTAACTATGAAAATTAAGAACTGCTGTTCATCAAAAGATGCCAGAAGAAAAGCCATAAAATGGGAAGATATATTTGCAATGTGTTTGTCATTGACCAAAGATTAATATTCAGAATATGAAGAACACCCACAATTTAATAATAAAGATCAACAAATCCATATAAAAATAAGCAACAGACATAAAAAGACATTTCACAGAAGAGAAAATACAAATGGCCAATGAACATATGAAATATACATCACTACCCTACTAAGCAGGGAAATTAAGATCATGTTGAGATATTGTTTTATAACCATTTTTGGCATTGGTTAAGAAAGTTGGTAAAACCAAGTACTGGTGAATACAGAGCTGAGAGGAAAATAATATATCCCAGATGGAGTATAAACAGTTTTGAAAATGTTTTTCCATTATCTTAAAATCTTGAGCATTCATAAAAGCTAAAACCCAGAAGCTCTATTTCTAGAAAAATATCTTAGAGAATCAAGCCCTGACCCATGAACAAGTCTCATTGGTATGTTCTTCCCTCTCTGCCTGTTCTGATTCTGTGCTCTAAGGTTATCCTAAGTGTCCCTGATGTCTTGCCCACACCATTTTTTTTTACCCCCTCAGGCCTAACCATCTTTTAATTGCTTCATATGTATTTGTTGTTCTCACATGCTTATTGAGGATTTTTTTTTGTGTACCCCAGCATTCCCAATATAAAACTAATATGAGACCCTTTTCTTATAATATGTTGAGATAACTCTCTATGAGGCATAGTGATGTCCTGCCCTGAACCCAATTTTGAAGACTCTTGTGTCCAAATTGCAAGTCTGTGAAACAGATTCACATTGAGTGAAGAACAGATTCTTTGTGATGGAAATACACCAAGGTAAATTGCTTAAAAAAAAAAAAAAAAACTAATATGAGACAGATCCTGGTTAACAATTTGACCATTAATTGTTTAAATTCTATAAAAACCACTCTAAGTGATCAATCTATATAGATCTATATATCCTTTAGCAACTATATATACATAATCATTGAGCTCTGTAGGGACTTAAATATCTGGAGATATTAAGTAATACAGATAATAACATGTTTTTATTTTTGTAAATATTTTTCTTTCTTTCTTTTTTTTTTTCAGAACTGGGAATTGAATTCAGGGCCTTGCACATGTTAGCAAGTGCTCATTTTAGGAAGCTTGAGCTTTACTCCCATCCCTTTTTAAATTTTGAGACAAGGTTTCACTAAGTTGCTTTGTCTGACCTCAAATTTATGATCTTCCTGCTTCAGCCTCTCTAGCAGCTGGGATTACAGATGTGGGCCATTGTGCTGACCAGTAATAGGTTTGTGTTTAAGCCTACTTGAATGCAGTGGAAAAAAAAACAAACATTAAATTTAAGCTCCTTTCTTGAAATGCTAAACTCCTACATTCTCTGCACTCAAATATTAGTATACCCGATGAACACATGCCAAAATAAAAGTTCCTGTTTTAGTGTGCATCCTTTTGAAAATTCCTTTAGTCAAATACTAAATCCCATAGTTGAATATTATTGGATTAGCCAAAAGTTGTCATGTGACTTTTATATCAACTGTGCATCCACCTTGAACCTGGCTCAATGTGTGTAAGTATTTTTATGAAAAAATGTAATTTGTGCACAAAACACCTTGTGACACAAGCAGAAATAATAAAAATATGACAGGAAATAATGGCATGAAACTCAACATTGTGATAAACTTTATAGATTTCTTCTATGTTCCTATTAGTATGCTCAGTCAATGGAGACAAAATTTCTAGTCCAAATGCTAATAGAGATTGTTAGTTTTTGAGAAAAGTTTTCTATGCATCAGTTTCTCCTCTCCATGTCTTATTTTGTTCTTCTCTTAAATCAGGGGTGAAAATCAGCTCTGCAATATTTGACAAATGTAGTGACTAACTTTCCATCAACTTCTATGTGACTTAAAATAACTCTAATAATTGACCCCCTCTATTTTGAAAATCATGAGTTCTTATAAGATAAATTGCTCTGGAATAGCAAAATTGTTTACACATTTGAATGCACCAATTTTTGTTAATAAGCAACAACTTCAGAACTCTTAAGGAAAAATGTTCACCCCCTAAGCATTATAAATAAAAGGTTTCATGGTGGGTGTGGTGGTGCATGGTTGTAGTCACAGTGATTCAGGAGGCCAAGGCAGGAGGATCCCAAGTCTGAGGCCTACCTAAGCAATTAGTGACAGCCTGCCTCCATGACTTAGTGAGATCCTGTCTCAAAATAAGAAATATAGGACTGATGGTATAGCTCAGTGGTTAAGTACTTCTGGGTTCAATCCCCAGTACCATTCATTCACTCAATCAATTAAATAAAATGCTTTATTTTCATGATGTCTATTTGCCTTAACTTGCTTGTTAGATTGGTATCCTATCATAAGATTTGGTCTATATGGCAGAACTCATTTAACTTAATAGCTTCTGATAGGGTCACATTTGTAAATTCTCAAATATTCTGGCAGCTCTTCACAGTTATCCCTTTCCCCTAAGTTCAATGTCCTTTACCCAGATCATACCAGCTACAGCATGAAACAGGAAGAATTCAACCCAAACAAGAATAGAGTGTAAGACCATGAAAATTTACCAATAACTTCTGGTAAATATTCTTTGTTAAAATATCAATACTGTAAATGTGTTCAAGTGAATTCTATGAGAATTATAGAAAATTATCTTATTTCAATATGTTTGAAAGGGCTTACTAAAGTGCCTGACATATAATATTTGCTGGATAAATGACTACACAGAATCCCCATAAATAATTGAATGAATGGATTAATACACACATATATAATGAAGCTCTAAAACCATTACCTACCTACTGAGAGGAACATTGAGAGTATTTCTAAGTTTTAAAAAAATCAGCAAAACCCCAAAGAAGATGGTTTTCCTTGCCCTATATTCAAAAATAGTTTTGTGATGTAGAATAGAACAATTTGATATTATTTTAAAATCAATATTCTAGTCAAGAATTTCAACACATAAAACAAACCTAAAGTTACACCAGCATTTGTTCACAGTTCTGAAGAATGTAATTTAGCCTTAGGGAATTTAAATTATTCCTAATTTACATCCTAATTTAAAGAGTCTATTGTCACCCTTACAACTTGGTTTTAGTAGATGGGAGTTCAAGTGTTCTTTTCAAGTGGATTATGATTTTTGAATTTAGTGTAAGTCTCATTATCTGTCTTGATTTTATCTTCTTTAAATTAGCTTCTTTTTAATGCCAATGTTCTGTTTAGAAGAGTAGTAGATAAAATTTTTACGTTTATCTACAACTTGAGAAAGTATCTGCTTCTCCCAAAGTGAGTTTTATAAGGAGGGCTTTCTGTGTTCTAAAATGAACTCTACTTTTATATCTAGATAAACTCTATGCTATGAGATTAGCAACCTTTCTTCCTGAATATAAAATTCTGAATTATCAGAGATAAAGAGAGCTACAGGATTTAAAAGCTATGATTATGGATTTGTGCCAAGTTTCCTTTTGTCTCTCTTCTCCTTGGTGGCCATTAAGGGCTAGAAGGATTTCATGCTTTGAATTTCTTCCCAGAGTACAAATTTTATGCAATCAAAAAATGTCTTCATTTTTACATTAATCTAAAGGAAAATCTTTTTGATTCAAAAGGCTGTCTTTCAATATTACTAAATATACGAAATCATTTTTTAAAATTCACTGGTTTAAAATACCTTCCCCTAAAGGGATTTTATTGTTGTTGCTTTAATAGAAGGAGTTAATATTTTACAAAGGGAAGTTGACAGTATCTGGTGTAGATTATTTATAGATATAAATAATCCATATATCCATCCTTACTGCAAAATTCTTTATAACCCACAGAAACTCATGCTGCTATAATTTAACTCAGCAGACATATGGAACAGCTTGCCAAGATTTTATTCACATATTCGAATATAACTATTCTCCCACTCCTCTATTTAGGCTAAATAATCACAACCTCTTGCTTAATATATTAAAGTAGAAAACCTACCACCACTTAAAAACATGTACTCTTCTGTGGATTCTTCACAAATTTTCATTCTATTTAACAAAGAGAACACAAATTGATACTTAAATTATGTAGCCTTGAAAGAAGACAGTTACTTAATGAATAAAACCAACAAGGAAATATAAAATTACAAAGCAGAAAAAGAACATTAAATATAAATATATTCCAACAACTAGCTGAATAATATGCCATAAAAAGTGTTGCTTCATTTGCATAATAAGCTGCAGTTCTTGTACTTTTCTGATTTTATTGCACCTTCTAAATTAAAAATACTTTCATAAATTATCTTTAAGCTAAATAAATATCATTCTGACTTTATTTTAATTCACAGACACTGATTTTTCAACAATCAGTGCAATCATTTTAATGTTATTTTCACTAACAGGTTTATATATCAGAGAACTAGTAAGCAATTTGTGACTTTAATTTATTCATTTAAAAAAATTAAAATAGATTCTTTACCTGGGACTGAAGAAGCACTGATGGAGGAGGGTGAAGAATTTGAGAAAGCATCTAAATTAACAGGAACTGTAAGTATATTCATTTACTTATTTTAATCCTCCAATCTAATGTCTATTATGGGAAAAACCTAAAAGGAAAGTAACATTCTTGAAATTAAAGAATATTTTTAAATGTGTATGCAGCATTCTCTATACAGTCAACAGAAAACTTGCATCAGTAGATGGTCCACTCTTTTTTAAAAAAAAAATATACAGCAAGGCTGCAATCAGCTCTTTTAGCAATTGCAGACGTCTTGACAGAGAAGGGAAGAACTAAGTTCTGGTGTGTTTGGCTGCTTACTTATGCATGTGGATATTCTAAGGGGCTATGTGCTGCCATCTTAAACCTCAATAAGCAACTACATGTATCTTAATAGAAAAAAAACGTTTTGCATATCCTGAAAATTTATATATTACTTAAGCATGCTATTTTAGTTGTGAAGTCCTTGTGGTATTTTTATTAATCTCTTTATAAGTTTATAGTGGAAGTAAACCCATTAGGTTTAAGATTTTTAATAAAAGTGAAGGTTAAAAAATATATACAGAAAAACAAATCTCTGTATGAATTCTAAATATAAAGTCAAGTAAAGATTGTGAGTTGTGATAAAACTCAGGCTAATGCAATCTTTCATGATCTTAAATACAGTATTTAGACAGTGTGAAGGTAATACTTCCATGTTCTCTGTATTATTTTGCTTGGGTTGCCATAATAAAGTGTACGAACTGGGAGCTTAAACAATGGAAATTTATTTTCTCACAACTCTGGGAGCAGAAGTGCCGCAGTCTGGCTGGGCACAAATAACTGAGCCGCCACGAAGCACTTGTAGGTTCAAAACAGCAACTCTTTATTGCCAAACTCCACCAGCACTCCACACACGCTCCCAGAGCCGCCCTATTGCCGGACAGTAAAGGTCAAATATACAATTGAATACACAGCTTAACATAACCATCATCATCTCAGTGCCTCACTGGCGGTCACCACTCAACCCCTCCCTTCTGGCAATATGACATGCGTCATCCTGACTCAGCTGTGGCCCTCAACATCTTCCCCCTTCTATTTAATTAAACAGCAAGCATGTGGCTTAGGGACCATGCCTGTCTTAGGTTGTCCTGTAAGGGTAAAAGAAATTGAAGTTAAAGCGTAAAAGTTAAAGGGTAAAAGACCGGGTGTTGTAAAAGTTTCTAAGCTGCAAGGTCTGAGTTAAAATGTAAAGGAGGTATTGTTAGGTTTCTATGCTACCTGCAAAACCTGAAATCTCTGTAGCTGTTAAGACAATGCTTAGAACCGCCCAGTAAACATTTCCCCTGACTGTTTGGTTGTTTAATAACTGAAGGGCTCTGTGTAACTGGTCACATAGTCCTTTAGGCCCTAAAACCAATCAGTTTGAATGTGTACCCTGTTTAGAAATGACCTATCACTCCAGCCTGACCTGTTCCCGCCAATGAATGAACTAATCATGTTTAGGAATTGTTGCTTAATTTTCCCGTGGTGTATAATGATTTGTTAAAGGAGACTGCGATGTATGTAAAATCCGCGCCCTCCCCAAAAAAGTGTACTTAAACAGTGCTCAGCCCCTGCTCGGGGCTCTGGGATGCTTTCCCTTCTTGAGTGGGCACGGAGCCCCAGCATGCTGGTTCAATAAATCCCCTTCTGCCAATTGCATGAGTGGTCACTTGGTGGTCTCTTTCTCCGACGCTTCGCCTGACCCTTACAGTCCAATACTACATATGGTCCTTACCCGTCATCGGATGAGCTGACCTCAAAGCGTCAGCCTCCTGTCTTAGGTTGGTACCATTGCAATTGGATCTTACCCGTCATTGACTTGTAAGGGTCCGGCGAAGCGTCGGAGAAAGAGACCACCAAGTGACCACTCATGCAATTGGCAGAAGGGGATTTATTGATCTAGCATGCTAGGGCTCCGTGCCCACTCAAGAAGGGAGAACAGCCCAGAGCCCAGAGCAGGGGTTGTGCAATGCTTAAGTACACTTTTTGGGGAGGGCGGGACTTTACATACATCACAGTCTCCTTTAACAAATCATCATACACTGAGGGAAAGTCAAACAACAATTCTTAGACTTGATTAGTACATACATTGGCAGGAACAGGTCAGGGTGGAGTGATAGGTCATTCCTAAGGAGGGGGTTACATTCAAACTGATTGGTTTGGGCCTTGAATGCCTACGTGACAAGCTGCACAGGATCTTGAATGCTATAAATCAACTAAATGGCCAGTAGGGCATTGTCTTAACTGCCTCAGGAATTTAACCCATGCTTTGCAGTTTAGAAGCAGGTTTACAATGCCTGGTCCTTTACATTTTAACTCAGGCTTTGCAGCTTAGAAACTTTACAATGCCCGGTCTTTTACCCTTTAACTTTTACACTTTAACTTCAATTTCTTTTACCCTTACAGATTAACGGTCCAGCATACAGCCATACTTGTGGATAGGCCTTTGCACCAGTGGGGGGGTGAGGTTCTTTGCCTCACCTCTGTTGGCCCCCAAATTTGGCCTTGGTGCCAGTGGGGGGGTGAGGTTCTTTGCCTCACCTCTGATGGCCCCCAAATTTGGCCTTCAACAAGAAGTCTGAGATAAGGTGTGGCCAGGTACATTCATTCTTCTGAGGCCTCTTCCTTTGTCCTGTGGATGGCAGAGAATTTCCTGTGTCCTGTGTCTCCCCACCTTCTTCCCTGTGTGCATGCCTCTGTCCTAATCTCTTCTTATCACCAGTAATATTGGTTTTGAGCCCACTCTATTAACCATATTTATCTTAATTACTTCTCTAAAGAGCCTATCTTCAAACATTCTGAGATACTGAACTAGGACTTCAACATATAAATTTTAGGGGTACACAATTAGGCCCCTAACACTCTATGATGAAATTACATTATTTAAATAATATGAATAATATGCCATAAATAGTATGGCATATTAGGAAACCTTTTACCATAAGGGCAAGAATTTTTGTCCATTTTTTTCCCACCTGCTTATGATGATAAATGTACCTTGTGATAATCTGTCATTCGTTGTGCTTTGCAAAGGTTTTTTTGGTTGTTTTATTATCTGTGAATACCACCAAAGTCCTTATTCCTCTCTCATGTCTGAATAGATAATATTAAAGTCTTTTCATAATCACTTCCTCCAATCAACTGATATCCTGTCCATAGAATTTGTCTTGCTTAATGATACCTAGTACTCCAAGGAGGGTGGGAATCAGCTTTATTTGATCAAATCATGGCTTTCTTTCCACTGTGCTTACATAGTGTTTTTCCCGTGCAAAAATTTGTGGTAGGTCAATTTTATTTGTTTTCATTCATCATTTATTAGGTTTTGTATTCTTAGGAATTCTTCAATTCCTTTAATGTTAAATTACCCATTTAAATACTTTTTGGCACTGAATGGTTAAAAATAATTCATGGATAAATGAATATGAGGTCCTTGAACAAAGCAATTTCTGGATAGCAGCTACTTTTATTATGGGGAAAAATATAGATTGAAATATTTATTATTTAGAATATTGTTATTTTAGGTGAAAATTCCCTAAAAATACATCTGTTTTATTTTTGGTATAGTGTTTTTAATAAATCAAGAAGAAATTTGTGACTTTATCTAAATATTAATGAAGAATTGGAACAAAATAGATTTTTTTCTTTATTACTATAGAAAATAAGAAAATACTTCAAAGCAAATGTTGAGTCATATCCTGCAAAATATAAACATACCACAATACTGAAAACCATTTAGAGTATTTTCAACACATGCTTTCTCTATTTGCTAACTTACCCTATTGGGTATTGTGTATTATTAAATAAGCAACAGACCTTTGAAAACTATTTTCTCTAGTGGCTTAATCTGTGCTTTGAATATTTTTTGAATATTTTATGAATATTTTAGTGAGGTAAAGGCAATGTTTTGATTTAAATTTTTATCCTCCTCAAACAAGCGAGTCATTCTTCTAGAATTTCCCCCTTTACCTCCTCTGTCTTCTGGAAGAACGCCTCTTAGCATATATCCAACCTATCAAGATTAAAGCTAGATTTATCAGGCAAATACATTTCTTAAAAATGAGACAACCAAAAGGAAATATTAAAAAGAAAATTCCAAGCAGCAGGTATTAATCACAATCATTTGTATTATTAAAAATTCAATAGACAATTGCTTTAGACCCTTATGATTGTTGAAGATTTAATACAAAAAAAGTTTTTTTTAAAAAAATTCACAATTCTAATGATTTTCTTAATCTTAAAATTCTATTTTGTTTTCAAGGTAGTAAATAAACATGAATATGAAGGGAAGATGAAAAAGAGAAAAGACATTTGACATTAATATTTTGTTGACTTTCTCCTTTTTAAATTATTTATTGCATTCCTTGTTCATAATGACTAGCTTGTCAAAAGCTGAATCCCATAAGACTGTGTCATTGGTCACCATTTCTTACTTAAAGTAGAAGAAAAATTAAGAGAGATTCCTGTAGGGAAAGGTTTCCTAAAATGCCCAGCAATTACATGTTTAGTACATTTTCTTTTTGAAAGTTTTTATCTATTTAGGGATATATGTAAAATTAACTAGAGTGACAATGGTAGTAGTAATGATATCAAGTATTTGTGTAGCACTTTTAAACTATTAAGCTCTTCACCATCAGTCATGTCTGAATTTTGCAATTCTGTGATTTATCATGTTATTTTTGTGAAGTAATTAGCACTTAGTTAAAAAAATATTTATTTATTTATATTAATTTTTTATTTATACATGACAGCAGAATGCATTACAATTCTTATTACACGTGTAGAGCACAATTTTTCATATCTCTGATTGTATATAAAGTATATTCACACCAATTTGTTTCTTCATACATGTACTTTGGATAATAATGATCATCATGTTCCACCATCATTTCTGACTCCATGCCCTCACTTCCCCTCCCACCCCTCTGCCCTATCTCACCCTTATCTGCCTAATAAAGTTCATCTGTTCCTCCCATGCTTCCTCTCCTTATCACACTATGAATCAGCCTCCTTATATCAAAGAAAACATTCAGCATTTGGTTATTTGGGATTGGCTAACTTGACTTAGCATTATCTTCCCAAACTCCATCCATTTACCTGCAAATGCTGAACTCTTTTATTGCTGAGTAATATTCCATTGTGTATACATACATGCCACATTTTTAAAAATCCATTCATCTATTGAAGGGCATCTAGGTTGGTTCTACAGTTTAGTTATTGTGAATTGTGCTGCTATAAACATTGATGTGGCTGTGTCCCTGTAGCATGCTGTTTTTAAGTCCTTTGGGTTCATCATCGCTAGCAATTAGAGAAATGCAAATCAAAACCACTCCAAGATTTCATCTCACTCCAGTCAGAATGGCAGCTATTATGAAGACAATCAAAAATAAGTGTTGGTGAGGATGTGGGGAAAAAAGGCACACTCATACACTGCTGGTGGGACTGCAAACTGATGCAGCCAATATGGAAAGCAGTATGGAGATTTCTTGGAAAATTGGGAATGGAACCACCATTTGACCCAGTTATCCCTCTCCTGGGTCTATACCCAAAGGACTTAAAATAGTACTTAGTTTTAGATGATTATACTGAGGTTGCAAAGGATCTTATGCTTTGTCCTGGGTTATATAGACAAGGTAGGACAAAACTCATTTTTCCCAGGGCCTGAAATGTTCTTTTCATGGAACTTATCAGGATTTGTACAATTATTATTTGTTTAGGAACTAATTCACTGTTAAGTAACCCATGCAATAATAAGGATGAGGATTGGACCACAATCAGTAGCCAATATCAAAGATAGGATTATTCACTAGGTTTAAGAAGATAGTGGAAAAGCAAGAATTGAGAGAGAAATATAAGAGGTAGATGGTAGCAGTAAATATAGAGCATTAGGAATTAGTCTTGCTTGGTTGTTCACAATTAAGAGATGTCTGAGAAACCTAGCAGAATGACAAGAAGGGAAAGTACTGAGAAGAAAGCTAACAAAGAAACCACTCATGCCCAATGCATGTTTCCTGGGGCACAACTGATCCAAATTTTTATTTTGATAAAGGGTCTACTTAGCTAGGTTGGAGGTAAAGTTTCATTACTTTCAAGTTTGCCCAATATTATGCTTTGTGGATTAGTGCATAAAGCAGTGTTTTGGATGCTCTAAAGCCAAGTGGATGACTTTCTTGTTCACTCTTTCCTCATTCTTTTTACTTCCACTCACAAATAGTGAGGTTTGGATCTGATTGTCAAAAATTGAAATTTCCCACACATACCACATGTTCTCAAGGTCCCATGCTTATGGACTTAAAAATGAATGAATTTGTATAAGAACTAAATATAGTACTCTTTGGATAACAGCTCTAATTGAAAGATTTGAAGATCAACATTTATGTTCATCTCTTCTGCAAAACACAAACAACTGACTTACAATTACAGGGAGGTCTGATAGCAAGAACATTGTTCCTAAATCAATTTCTTCATTCTGAAACAATAAGATGAATTGCTTTTTGCTAATTTTAGAAATTCTATTCAGCCAATGCAGTGCATAGGTCAGCAAAGAGTCTCTTCTGTATTTCTTTCCCCTGACTGAATGTTAATTAGCAGCAGAATGGAAGCCTCTTGTATTAAATCCTGGGTGCTTTGGGAAGTTATATTAAAAGAGGCATTCCACTATGCACAATGAATATTGATTGCTAAGACAAAGCAAGTTTTGCCATCTGCTGAAATCATGTGACTTTTAAGAATATTCAGGTTGCACAAATGTGTTTTATTTTTCATCTCCAGAAGCCTGGAGAGGCTTCCTTTCAGGCCAAAGAGTATGTGTCTTCTTCAAGATTCATTCTTCTATTCAATTTCCAGTTTCCTAGATCTTTATTCCTTCTCTTTCAAATTGTTCATAGATCTGTACATTTGAAAGAAATAAAATGGTAAAATGATCACTTAGACTTGATAGCAACATAGCCATTTGAGGAAAGGTGTGAGAAAGTGTGGACTATTAGACTATTTATTTAGCTATGATTTTTTTTTCTTCTTTTGTGGTTTTGGAGATTGAACCTAGAGGTGTTCTACCACTGAGCTATATCCCTAGCCATTTTTATTTTTTATTTTGAGACAAGGTCTCACTAAGTTGCTGAAGCTGGCCTCAAATTTGTGATGCTCTTGCCTCAGCCTCCCAAGTGGCTAGAATTATAGATATGAGACTGCGTGCCCAGCTTTAACTATAAATTTTGATATCTCTATTTTATATGTTGTTTTTTACTGATGTTATATCCTTTCTTTTTTGGTGGGGAGGATAATCTGGGATTGAACTCTGGGGTACTCAACCACTGAGACACATCCCCAGCCCCATTTGTATTTTATTTAGAGAGAGTGTCTCTTTGAGTTGCTTAGCGCCTCACTTTTGCTGAAGCTGGCTTTGAACTCGAGATACTCCTGTCTCAGCCTCCAAAGTGCTGGAATTACAGGTATGTGCCACTGAGCCTGGCATAATGTTGTTACTTTCTAAACACAATCCTCCTTCATTAAAATTTTGTCTGTTACATCATTTTCAAAACCTTGATATTTTATGTTTCCAATAAAATATCATCTATTTTATCCTTCTCAGGTAGAATTTTATGGTAGGGTGAATTGTTGCACATAATTTAGATGATTTATAACTATGTAAACTGATTTAAATAGTTGGGTAGTGGACATATTGTTGACTGAATAGGTTAGTGAACAAGTTGTGATTTTTTTCTTGCTTTATATATTTAACTTGGAAAAAGAGACACACAACTAGATAGTATTTATGGAATTAAGACTAAGCATATTTTAACTTGTACTCTTGCAAAGTAAAAAACAAAGGAGATGAATGTTCACTATCATCTCACCAAATAGAAGTCATAAATTATGGTGAATTTTGTGTCTTGAAAGTTCATGTTGACAAATTGCTGGCAGCTAATTGAAGCAATGAATTTTCTGCTAAAGAAAAGTGATTAGTATCCATTTTGTTCAATCCTAAAGGTTTTTTTACTATTTCTTTTTCCTTTTAGCCTGTGGAATTTCACTTGGCTTTTATGACTCATGGGCCTAGGATGCCAATAAAATTACTAGAACTAGGTGCTACAGTAGGCAAGTTATCTAACCAAATTTTGGAATCTGGTGGATTTTTTTTTCCTTTTGACATTTTGGGTCTGTTGATTTCTGACACATTGTGGATGGAAATATTTCCCCAAACCTATGCAAATATTATTTCTTAAACATCTATGAGTTTTAAAAATGTAACTTCTAAATGTCACATTTGCATAGGAAAAAATGGCCTAAGATGGTAAAGTAAGACATAATAAGTGTTTAAACATTGATTGTAGCTTTGGCAATTAATTCGGTCCCTTCACATAATTTCACTGCTTCTTCGTTAGTAAAAGTAAGGTATTATTTCTTGGAATCAGTTAAATTCTGCATTTAATTTTTGAAATAATGGGAAGGGAGTATGACTTTATATGCACAGATGCACAGCAAATACAATTTTTTTTTAAGAAGAAATACCCAAGAAGACGAATGACAACGTGCTGATATTGTCCTGTGACCCCAACCATAATTCCATTACTTCTGATGAACATGAAGAGCTAAAAGGATAACATTTCTTGACATGAAAACACTGAAAAGGATTTTGCAGTTTGTGCTCATTTTTTCTGAAGGTGATGACTAGCTGCTGCAAATTTTACTTGATTGGTATATAAATGGGTTGAAGAGGAAGAGAAGTAATCTGGATATGGTTGAATAACAAAGTGAAATTCTGTAGCTCTGATTTTAGGTTGTGCAGAGTGTGTGAGGGGGGACACATTAGGTTTAATATTCAGTTCCTTTGTGGAGATGGAAAAGCCTTAAGTTCCCCATAACAGGGTTTCCCCTTATGTGTTCATCATCTACTCAACTAAGAAAACTACTTAGATGACATAAAATGGCTAGGGACAGAGTGCTTTCCTACATAAGTGAACACACCTGTGTGCTGTTATCCACCTCTCAATCACATTAATCTAACCCAGATCATTTATTTTTTACTTGTTGTAAAAAAGTTGCATATATCAGTTTGAGTCTCAGGAATACACTGATTCAAAAAAAACTGAGAAAAGATTATATATTCCTGTTATTATGCTGACCTATCATGATTCATATTAAAGGAAAACTTGGGGAAAATTATCTTCATAACTTTGTTGAAAGGACAGTCACTATAGAGGAGTGAATGACCATCTCTTTTAAGTTAATAAGCTCTTTTGAAAATTGAACGTAAATAGCTTCCCAGTCTGCTTTTTTTTTTTTATTTTACATAATGAGCAGATTCTCACATAAAATTTTTTATAAACCCAATTTTTAGTGGTTCTGCATTGTTTGGAGTCTTGTCTCTTTTTTTTTTTTGGTGTCTGTTGAAACAAATGTCTTATTTTCATCTTTTTAAGGTTTAAAATTTGATATTAATGTCTAACTACAACATAATATTGTTGTCTTTGAATTAATGTTAGATCAGATACTCCCAGCCAGTTTGTTCCAGGCTACTTGTGATCAGGAATTGGTGACAGGTATATAGGGACCTCAGCTCAGCATTACAGCCCCTGGGTAACTGGTTGTGGTCTCAGTCCCAAACAAACAGCCTGCTACAGGCGCCTGTGTGGTGTATGAATATTAACTTCCTATGTCTGTTTTGATGTGAAAAATGAAACACTGGTTAAAGTTGCTTGTGATTTGAGGCTTGAAAGTAATTCTTTGGAGAATGACTGTTCACAAAAATCACACCATCTGTACTGTGTCCCCAAAACTTCTTAAAGGGTCGGAGTATTTTAAAATTCTTGATACATTCCAGAAAAAGTCCATTTGGCATATTTATCAGTAACCCGTAACTCTTACCAGAAGTGAGAATTCTTTAAAAGATTATACATGAAAACAACAATAAAAAAACCTTCACAAAATATATTTGTCTTATTAATAAATCTAAGATGGAATATTTTCATCCTTTACATTAGATTTCTTAGTTTACTATTAAATTTCCTCATTTACTAATGAATAGCTTTTACATACATTTGTTAAATCTATGTATTTCATTTTTATGCATTGTTTTTCTGTATTTAGTTTGTTCATGTTCATTGTGCTACCAATAATGTTGCAAGTATTTTCAGTAATTTTTCTTTTGACTACTAATGTTGCTTATAATAGCTTTTATGATATAAAACCATAATTTTCTTACTATGATTTTTTTCATTTTTTGCATAGTTTTTCCTTTCCAAATTTAGATAAAAATCTACCTAAATCTCTTTACATTTTTTTCCTTTGAACTTGTCAATCACTTTTGAGTTTATTTCATTGGTCATTATGAGGCAAGGATCTAGCAATAAGTTTTCAAATAACATTTGTTACTGCCATTTCTTTTTGAAAATGCATTAGGTTTAGGTTTTTGTCATTGTAAGAAATACCTCAGATAAATCACCTTAAAAAGGGAGAAAATTTTATTGGCTCACGGTTTCAGAGGTTTTGATCCATAATTGCTTGGTCCTGTTTCTGTGGGCCTCTGGTTCCTTGGGTCACACCAGTACATCATGATGGGGCCTTGTGATAGAAGAAGTCCATTTACCTCATGGTGGCCAAGAAGCAAACAATGAGACAGGAAGAGGCCAGGATCTCAATATCCCCTTCCAGGGCACATCCCTAGTGACCTAGCTCCTACCACAGGCCCCACCTAAAGGTTGTACCACTTCCCAGTGGCTCTATGGGCTGGGGATCAAGCCTTTAACACATGAGTGTTGAGATTTAAAATACAAATTATAACAGCATCTCTTCCTCATTAGTTTGGACTTAAAAATAAAACATCAATATTTTGACTTATTTTTTTTTCAATTATCATATAGAACAATGTCATAACTACTTATTGAATCTTATTTTTTGTTAAGTACTTTACAGACATTATCCTTTTTCCAACAGATCTTAATTGCTATCCAACTTATATGTAGGAAAACTAAAATTGAGGGTGATACGATAACTTGCTTAGAGTCCCTCAGTTTGCACACCAAGGAGCCAGATCATGTCCCTTCTCCTAAGGTGATCCATGTCTAGGTTCTATGAACTTAACCTATTATCTGGACAGTGGAAATCGACCTCTGTTAACTTGTGTGCTATTTCTATTTTATTGTAGCTTTATGTGTTTAACATAAAGTAAATAAAGGCTTCCCTAGCAAAGTCAAAGAATTAAACCATGTTATAATAACTAGTTATTCATTATCTTATTCCTAAAACATGACTTTTTATGATTTTTAAAATATGTACAGGATTAGTTCAAGAGAAGCTTTGTGAATCTTTTGCTAGAATATAGCAAAGTATTCATTCGTTTTAGAAGTTAACTTGAGTTGCTTAAGTAAATATGTTAAGTAAAAAAATTAAGTTTTTTCCTTAACTTCAAAGTTGCTTAAGTAAAAAATCATGTAGTGATTTTTGCAGTTTCTGAAATAAAGCTTAGTATTCACAAGAATCTCATAAGTTAGAGATGGAATTGAAATCTTAACTCTCAATTATTTTGTTCAATATGATTGAAACAAGCGTCTTGGGTGTAAAAAGAAGTGATATATAAGCAAATATCTCTCCATGCTGCAAAAACTAGAAAAAAGAAAAGAATTCTGTTTCAGATGTCTGTATTTATTTTCCTTAAATCTAAATTTCTAGAACTTTCCATTTCCTTTTTTAAGTTTCAACGATTTTTTAAAAATGGTTATTAAGAGAGTATTTGAATTCCATTAGAAAGAATAAATGCATTCCTAGACAGGGAATTTCTGAAATCATTTTCTCTATGAAAAAAAAAAAATACAAAGAGTTTTGTGCTTGAGGAGATTGATGTCAAGAAAATGACATAAGATATGAGCAGACACCTGTACTGGGAGACCACAAAAGCTGAGAAATAGTCATGGTGTCTATCTTTTGAGGAGAAAGAGACAAAAATATCTCAACTTAAAGAGCCTGCCACTGAAGGATAGAAAAATGAGAGCAAACAGTATGTGGAACCATGAAGTGCAAGTCATTAGGTCTGGCAAGGAGGCCGCTTCTTCACACTGGAGGGCAAGTTAGTGGGTCAGCTTGGGGGAGATCAATACTGCTTTGGTGAATTTGCCTCCCTAGATGGCATTTCTAGTAAATAGCCGTGAATAAACACTCCCTGACACTAATTTTGCATAAACTATTTTCCATACCCTACATAGCTTGTCTCCGTGATCCAAATTCCTTTCTCTTTCTTACCCTGTTTTCTGGGGAATGAACTCCCTTCCCACTCCTACAGTAGACTTCTTCCCACAGAATACTACCATTATTTCTTTTAGTCAAGTAATCTACAAAGCTGGGGACGCTCCTAGATCCCTCCTTCTGCTTCAACCCAGGGTCTGGCAGTCAAGCACCATCTTAATGTCTCTATCTACACACTCCATTAGAACTTGTGCACACAACTGTCCACCCCAGGAATTCCCATCTAGTGTATAATGAAGTCCATGCCCCTCTAGGGGGCCAGGCCTTCTTCTTGAGATTCACTGCTGTAGATAGTGGTAGATATAGAAGGGGAAATAATTGAGAATGGCTCACAGCTTTTCAAGACTCTAAATTCTTTAAGAACAGGGACTCTAGCTGTAACCATGTGAAATTTATTGGCTTTACTTACATTATCTTATTTAAAATTGCACAATCACTTTGTGAGGTAAGTTTGTTTACCTCCTTTTTTAGATGGAGAAATTAAATTTACAGAAAGTCATACCAGTTAATGGTAGAAACGTGTTTGGTATGTCATACTTCAAAGCCTCAGAGGCTCACTCTGAGAGCCCTGCTGGGAGTCAGGTGATCACTTTCCACCTGTTTTGGAAGCCAATGAGTAAATGCTTGTGTCATAGGAAATATATCCTGGTCTCTCCTTCCCTTTCACCAGAGTACTTCCAACAGTATCTGTTGTAGACACAAGTTTTTGTATATAATTTGTTTTGAAAATAAGAATTGGCCTTCTATATAAAACTTCAAGCTCATTATTCAGATTATTCTGAGCATTGAGTGATTTTTGATACAGCACTAAGACTATGTACAGCTTTCTGCTCCTTCAGCATGATGCAAATGTCTTTTTTATTAAGCACCTTCAGGTCTTAAACTTACAAGAGAACTGCAAAAAAAAATTTCTTTACAAGAAAATTTATTTTGGAGATTTTTGAAAGTCTTTAAAATCCTGGAAAATCATATTTCTTCTGGTGAAATAACAAACACATCCAATTATATTAAATAAAAGTTCATTAAATATTTTCAGGACTGATCAAATCAGATATAGGAGGAGGCTACAGTTATAATTTCTTATTTAAATTATTTGCAATTATATTTGACAAATTCAGACTTTACAGATTTAATTGGATATTTGACTGCAACTTCAAATGACTCCTGAACTTGAAAGAAAGCACTAAGGGAAAAAAAAAGTTATCATTAAAGAATAACTGTTAGATATTCACAAGAAAGAGGTTTATACTCAAAGATAGGCCCTAAGCATTTCTATCACTTTCATTTTTTTTTTTTTTTTGAGAGAGAGAGAGAGAGAGAGAGAGAGAGAAATTTTTTAATATTTATTTAATTTTCAGTAGACACATCTTTATTTTTATGTGGTGCTGAGGATCGAACCCAGCGCCCCGCCCATGCCAGGCGAGTGTGCTATCGCTTGAGCCACATCCCCAGCCCTCACTTTCATTTCTAATGGACATGAAACTTTAACTCTGTTATTCCAATATATATATAATATGTATACAAATATATATATATGTATATGCATGTATATATATATATATATATATATGTATATATATTTGGAGTAATATATATTGGGAAGTTTAAATATATATATTTTGAATAAATATATATATTTGAAAATTCAAATCATGTATATATTTTTTTGGTGGTACTGGAGATTAAACCAAGGGCCTTGCACATGATAGGCAAGAACTTTACCATTGAGCCATCTTTCTCCCAGTCTAAATTTTTGAAACACCAAATTTCCACGTTCCTTTCTTTTGTGGAACTGCCTGGTTATTTAAATTCTGTCCTGGGAGGCTTATTCTACAACATGGAATTAGTTGATGACCTCAGGTTCCAGAATACCTCAATAGCATTTGGGAAAGACTCCTATTCCACTGTTGACTGTTTCCTACTGATCATCAGGCCAATGTCCTCCATTTCTTAGACTAGTGACTTTTTCAGACAGCTGATGACATAAAAGGAAAGCAAAAAAAAAAAAAACTTAACAAATCATCTTTTGTATACTGGAAATTCAAGCATAATGTACTCATTTTATCTGTGGTTTCAAGACTTTGCTCAACCACGATGTGCAAATGCCAAGTAAATAGTAGATTTTTGATGTGCTTTCACACAGTCAGTAAAATAGACTGCAACAAGGCAAATTTTGTCTTTCTGTGTCTCTGAGGCTGGTTTTTAAAAATTAGTAATGTTTATGTGTGCATTTCAGCTTATAAAATACCTTTTTTTGGGGGTGGGTGGATACTGGAGATTGAACTCAGGGACACTCGACCACTGAGTCACATCCCCAGGCCTATTTTGTATTTTATTTAGAGAGAGGGTCTCTTTGAATTGCTTAGTGCCTCACCGTTGCTGAGGCTGACTTTGAATCGTGATCCACTGTCTCAGTCAGTCTCCTGAGGCGCTGGGATTACAGGCGTGAGCCACTGCAGCTGGCTATAATACTTTTGTATTATTTAAACAAACCTGGAGCTAAGTGTTGTTGTTTTCTCCATTTTAAAGCTATAAAAAGATACTCAGAAGGAATACATCACCCCAAATGAATAGAATTATAATTCCTTTAGGCTTCCTTTGAATGTTCTTTAAAATTTTAGCAAATAGGTGGCAGTATAGCCTGCAAAATTAGCAATCAAATTATTTTACCCCTGTGTGATGCAAGTCCAGAGATTTGCATGTTGTGGATTCTGGGATTATAGACACAAAATGATATTTTTACCAATAATATAATAGAGAATATAATTTCTGTCACAATAAGTCATATTTGTCTCAAGATATTCAGCACCTTGCATACTTCCAAGAACATGAGGTACTCAAGAAAGGTTTGGTGGGATGAACTGGAAGAGGAAAAAATCACTCTAGACATTTCAGGTGTTCTTTTATTTGCTAATAATTATTCATTTTCCCAAGTGGCTATTAAATGGAAGATCATTCTGTACTTCAAAAATAGTATTATAACTCTTAACTGCACTTAAACTTGCAGCTCTGGTTTGCAGAGTCTGTTTATTAATCTGGGGTTATAGGATGATAAGGGTCTGAATAATTTCCATTTTGTGGTATTAATTTTTTAGAAATTTTGTTTTGCATCTAATTAAATAAAAGAGGCACCAAATACAATGTCTGGCTACAATGAGATATTATTATTGTTCTGTGGCTATTGAATCAGTATAACTATAAACAATGGGGTTTAGGTTTACTGTGGTTGATACTGTAAAGCTGGAGTTCTGGTACATGTAAGATATATATAAACATGCTTCTAGAACAGACTTAGAAAACAGGCTTCCAAAACAAGCTTGAGAGCTCACCTCAAGCAAAACACACTTAAAACTATCTTATTTTGAACTCTTATTTGAGGAAAAATAAAATGCTTCATATCTTCAAAGTCTTCATCAATTACTCCTCCATATTCTGTCCTTGTTAGGAAATCAATATTCTCCCAGACATTTCTCTTATCCTTGTATATAAATACCCATTATTTTTTCATGACACAGTTGGAGGACACAGTATTATGTTTATCACCACTCTGCATTGCAACTTCCTATCATTCATCTTCAATTCTAAATAAAAATTCTTCTGACATTTATATTATCTGCCCTAATGTCAGTTTATCACTTAGTTTGTTTTGTGCTGCTGGGTAATTCACAATGAACTTCTAGTTTCATTGATTTATGACTCAGAGTTCCAGAGACTGAGGGGCTAGTATGTAATAAAGGCCTTTCTGCTGACTTGCCCCATGGTCAAAGGCAGAAGTGCAAGGGTGTGGGGGGCAGGGGCTGACAGGGGAGGTGGGGGAGAAAAAGGACAGACTGACTTGTTTTTTAATAAGGAACCAACTCCTATGATAACCCATTCTGATGGTGATGCAGAACCTTCATGACCTCATTACCTCTCTTACTTCCAACACTGTTACTTTGGAGGTTAAGTTTCTAACACTTGCTTTTGGGGAGATTTATTCAAACACTCCTCAGTCATTGAGGACTTTTGTTATGATGCAACTAATTAATCTAGTGTCCTATCTTCAAAATTTCTTTACATTTGACTCTTCAGTAATTTCCAACCAACATCTGACACCTAAAGCCAGAGCTCGAGCCTCAGCATAATCTAATTCTGTTCTATCTTTGGACTTGAACTCTAGTGTGTCATTCTCTAATGATAACACCCTCTTTCCATTTTCTGTTTCCTTTAGTCCCACTGTTCTCTTCTTTGACTTACGGGCTCTAAGGCCTGAGTCATTTCCTCCTTATATTCCTTATCTAATGAAGACTTCAGTAATGAATCTTATCAATCCCTTGTTCTAGTCTCCCTTTGTAAATTCTCAGTTTTATTTTTTCCTTGATGGTCTATCTCATTCTCCAGACCAACTAATCCAAACCTGACCCTAGACTCCTACTTCTTAAGATAATAAACAAAACAAAACCAACCAAACACTAATAAACAAATAAAATCAGACAAACAAACTTTGATTTATCAGACTTGAAGTCCTTCAATATCCCATAAACCTATACTCATCTGTGAGTCCTTCAATATCCCATAAACCTATACTCATCTGTGAGGACAGTCTCTTTCCATTTTTGTCATCCAGTTGCAGAAGAGAGGTTTGAATTGTCCTGTTCCAAGATTGCTGTTTTAGAATTCTTCCTTATCATTTTAAAAAACACACTTCTTCTTTTGCTGTGTTTTTATAACTTCCTTCCTACTTTCTTGCAGACTATAAACATTTCCAAGCATCTCTCATTAGCAACAAAATATGTGAATGATTTCATGTTCCATCTTTAGCTGCTATTGCTCCCACCCCTGACTTTTACATCATAATCTTAGAAAAAAGTGACTCTGTTTCTGCTATGGCCTGTGTTCCCCAAAATCATTCATTGAAGCTTAATCACTAATGTGATAGTAAGAAGAGGTGGGACATTTAGGGTAGGATCAATTAATGAGAGTGGAGTCCTCATGAATGGAACCAAGAAACTTATAAAAGGGCTTGAAGGAGTGGGTTTATTCCTTCCTTATTTGTGCCTTATGAGGACACAGAATTCATCCTCTCTAGAGGCTATAGTAACAAGTGGCCATCTTGGAAGCAAAGACTAAGTGACTCAACAGACATTGAACCTGCTGATCTAGAACTTCCTAGCCTCCAGAAGGGTAAGTAAACAGATTTCTGTTCTTTATAAATCATCCAATCTCGGGTATTTTCTTATACAGAGTAATAAATTTTCTTTTGCATGCATTCTTTTTTTTTTCTTTTTTTAGTGCCAGGGGTTGAACCAGAGACGCTCAACCACTGAGCCCCATCCCCAACCCTTTTTTATTTTGAGACAGGGTCTTGCTAAGTTGTTTAGGGCCTCATTAAGTTGTTGAACTTGTGATCCTTCTGCTTCATCTAACTGAGTCACTGGATAACAGGTGTGTGCCACTGCATCTGGATGTACTCATTAATTTTTAGTCCACTGAAAAAGTGAAAATTTATTCTTTAATATCCAAATCAAATAAACTTCTTTCAGCATTCATTGTATTTATGGAAATAGATATGCTCGACCACTACCTCTGGACTACTACCTCTTTCTTCCTATAGTTCTGTTTTCTTTTGTTATCTCTTTTCTTTTCTTCTCATCTGACTTCCTGACTATCTGTTCTCATCCCTCTTTACCAGATCTCTTCTGCTGACCCCTTAAATGTTTCTATATAACAGTGCTGCATTTTATTTGTCCTCTCATCTTGTCACTCTGTCTGGGTGATAACATTCATACCCATGACTTCTGTTGATTAAGTTCAACTCTCTTTTCTGGATATCTCTCTGAGGTTCAGAATTATATAAACCAAACCAAACCAAACCAAACCAAAAAACCATCACTGACAATGAAGAAAAAGAAGAAGGAGAAGAACAATAACAACAACAACAACAACAACACAGAACCTATTCACTACTGTCCGATGACCATTTTCATCTTAAAATATCAAAGCTGAAATTATTTTAACTTCCTGTTTTAGCTTTAACACATTAAGTTCCAAGTTTCCAGTTCTGTTAGTATTTCAACAAAATTAACTAAGGTGAGTTAAAGTATGTTGGAAATCATAATCTAAAGCTTATATGTAAATTAATATTAGTTAATATTATTATAATAATAATTATATTCTTATTATTTCTCTTAAATAACTATATTATATATTACATACTATCTATAAGTTTTTACAGGAGTTCTGTATCTGGGATAATGGGACAAAATGGTCTAATTAAATTTTCTCACCAGATCTTATGAAAACCACTTTGAAACTTATCTCTATGTCTTCAGACTTATTCTCCATCAACTTGTTTTATCAAAAACTAAGCAGATAATTTTAAAATAAAAAACCTAACCATGTTGCTGCTTGGTGGTAGGCTAATATTCAAACTAGCTAGTTGAGCATTCATGATGATCAATAAACTCAAATTTCTGTCAACCTTGTATCCTGTTCCTCTAGTCATTGTGAATGGTTAGCCACCCTTGAAATCACACAGGTTAATTTCAAGCTTCCATACTTAGGTTTTCTATATTCCTACTTCACAGGAAATATTCTTAGCCTCCTGGAAATCCCAATCTTCTATTAGTGTTAAGCTTCCTAAATCCTTTCCTGACTTTCCTTGCATATGTATTTCCTCTATGCCCCAATTGCTGCTGCATTAGTGTGCTTACTTCAGTCTCATGTGCTATGATTTCTGAAGGAACTTTGCTACTAATCTATTTCAGTCTATTGGATTCTGGCTTCTTGAGATTAGGAAATGGTCTTATTTATTTTCACTCCACAGCCTAGATATGCATAGAAAGGAATGAATGATAAATGGGTCTCTAGAAATAAAAATCTATTATATCATTGTTGATGATGTTACCAGATTGTCTTTGTGTTGCTTCATATCACAATTAGTCTGTGGCGATTGTGTTCAAGTACAGACAAGCTCAAGAGGATATAAATTCAGGAAGAAATGGAAAAAAATCCAATGATTCCCTGATATCCAGGATAGATGCAGAAAGCCTGTCTTTCAGTTCTTTGAATTAGTCAATAAATCAAGAATTTGTCTAGTCATTGTATCAAGTGCTGTAGAGAATATAAAAGCTTGGTGGATGCAATTTCTATTATCAAACCTTGTGTTCTAGTCATAGGTTAAGAAATTACTAGAAATCAAAATTAACATACAATGTAGAAAAATAATACAAGTTGTAAAATGACTTACATTTACTGATTTTTTTCAGTGTGCCAGTTTTGATTCTAAGTGAACTTGTATAATTTATAATTTTTATATCAGACCAATGATATTATCTGTTTATTAATGAATAAATTAATGAAAGGTTAATTAGATTTTCTTAAAGACATGGCTTATAAGTGGTTCTGTGAAAATTCAAGCTCATGAAATCTGCTTACCAGCTCTCTAGAGCCCAGTACCAGGTAGGTTGAAAGGTAAAAATGAAGGATTAGGATAAATAATACTACTAAAGTCTAATGTAGGCTTAAAAGATAACAAAGAACTCTTAAGAAAATGGAATTTGAGGAAAATCTTAAATGTTGGAAAAAAATTTTAATGTAAAAGAAAAGAGGTAAAACACAGCAGGTGAGAAAGCAATGTGGGGAATCCTTGGAATTTAGAATAAATAACTTCCTTGCAAAGAGCCATAGAAACTTGCATGTCGGTAGCAGATGGTTTGTGTTTCAGAACAACTTGGGCCTAGTGTATGAAATCCAGCCCCAAGGTGCCATGAGACCAATGGAAGAGGCAGACCGATCTAGAATTGCACCAAATGCAATTTACTGAGGGACTTACTGAGAGAAGCCTGGTCCTGGATTGCAGCAATTGGAGCCCCACAATTTGGATCAGAAATAGGAGCATATTTATGAATTAAGACAAAAGTCTTTATCCTGACTGGAATATATACTTTTCACTTAACATCAAAAATTCAGGTGCATCCATGTCATCTTCTGTTTGTAAACCCCACGTATAACTCCCATCTGCCTACTGTTAACCACCCAGTTATCCCAAACTAGGAGGGACTGATTAGGTTATAGCTCTTATCACCTAAGCATTTTGCCTCTGAGTATTCCTTCATTAACACTGGTGCTTTGGGTGGATACCTCATAACCAGACCATAACATCTATTTATAATTTGCTGGGAAACTCTATGTAGGAAAAATGTAGGGCAATTGCTCAGGGGCAATCGTGGTGATTATGACACAAGTGGTTACAGTTGCATGAAGCTGAAGCCATACAGTTTATCATGGAATTGTAGAAACAATGGTAGGTTGTGGATCTTGACTATTACATTGAGGACAGCAAGTATTCTCTGGAGACCTCTCTGCATGTTTTATTCATTTGGAATTTTTAGAAGGAATAACTTGACCTACTGATGACGTTGGTGACATGGTAGAGTTAAATTTGAATCTAGAACAATTTTAAAGATGACAAGAACACCAATTAGGAGCCTTTCTTATGCCCTGAGTATGAGGATGGGTAACATGGGAAAACAGCCATTTCTTACTTTTCCTTTCACCTTGTGCAATTGTTGTTATAACTTCATAGAGGCATAACTTATAAATTATAAAACTCACCCATTTTAAATACATAATTCAATGTTTTAGGTTCATTTCCTGAGTTTTGAAACCATTATCATAATCCCCATTAAGGACATCATCATCATCATCCCAATAATATTTCTCATGTCCATTTATAGTTTTTATTCATTCCTACTCCCAGTCCCAGGCAACCAGTTATCCCCTCTTCCCTGTAGAGATTTTCTTATTCTGGGCATTTCACCAAAGTGGAATGATACAGTATCTGATCTTTTTGTGGTCTGGCCCCATTTCATTTAACTTAAAATCTTTAAGATCCATCCATGTTGTAGTGTGATCAGTAGTTTGTTGTTCTTTATTGGAGAATAACACTATTCAGATACCATCTTATATTCATGAGTTGATGGGCATTTAGTTTTCTTCTAATATTTCTAATATTGGGCTGTTATGAATACTGCTGCTATGAAGATTCTTTTACATGTAAGTCTCTCACGGGAGATTCCTAAGACTAGAATTGCTGGGTTGTCTGGCAAATTCATACTTAACGTTTAACTTTTCTCCTTCACAATTTTTAAGAGTACAAGATAAAGCTAAGAAACCTAGGATTACCACATGGTTCACCCATTCCACTCCTAGGTATATACTCAGAAGAACTGAAAACAGAGTGTACAAAGATAAACTTTTGTATGACTGTTTATATTAACACTATTCCTAATAGCCAAAATTTGGAAACAACTCAAGGTCCATGAACTCATGAATGGGTAAACAAAAGGTAATGTAGCTATATAGCTGAATACTACTCAAGAATAGTAAACGATGTTCTAATACATGTTACGACATGAAATAACCTAGAAAAGGTTATGCTGAGTGAAAAGAAGCCAGACACAAAGATCAAACATTAAGTTCCACTTACATGAATTATCCAGAAACAGAAAATACATAGAGACACTAAAGCTGATTAGAGGTTGCTAGAGGCTGGAGGAAAAGGGAAAAAAGGAGAGTGACTGCTGAATGGGTTTGGGGTTTTCTTTTGGGATGATGAAAAAATTCTATAATAAGATAGTGAGGAGGGTTGTAAATGTATTTTATTATCACTCAATTGTACACTTTAGGATGGTTAACAATAGGGTTTTAGGTATTTCATCAGAGTAAAAAAATAATAAAGTTGTGTGTGATCACAAACAGAAAATTCTAGACTCCACATGAAGAGAGTAGATTGATCTGTTTTGGAACACTGCTCTTGGAGAATCAGAATGGCTGGAGAAATTATGCTTTCTATGAATCTGTTAGTCAACTTCATTATCCTTATAGTGTATGAATGCAGGGTCTACTCTGTTCATGCATTGTTCTAGCAGCTTTACAGACTTATCTCTATTTTTCATAGTATTCCAACTAGTCACGATATTGTTATTCCCATTTTTTTTTTAAGTTTAGGAAATATAAGTTCTAAGAGGTTAACATTTTAGGCATAGCACTGGTAAGACCTGGAACTGAGAGTCAAGAAATATTTTCCTTTACTGTAAACCCTATGGATTTTATATGATAGTTTGTTGTTTCAAAGTTGTTTGAGCATGTATTAGCTGGGAGGCAACATGCACAAAAGAATGAAACAAAGCCTTGTTATTGGAGAATATGGAAGGGGACTCTGACTGGAGACCTCAGTGTTTTGAGAAGCTCACATTTTGTTTCATGCTAGTGGACCCCTGGGTAAACTGGAACAATGACCATAATTCATCCCATATTGCAACATGACAGTTCCTAGCTCAATATATGCTTACTATAAACTGAGTTCAAATATTTTGGCTTACTACCAGGAAGAACACAGAGCTTGTAATTACAATTACATGGTGTTTCAAGTAGAACCATGTCTTAGTACAGGAGGGAGGGATTAGAGCTGACTGTCAGGACAGCAGTGAAGTTTCAGGAAGGATTGTTGTTTTTTAGATTGTTTTAAGGACCAAGTGGATGAGCTCACGCCTGTGCTTGAAGATACTGCAAAGGCCAAAAAGGTAATTCTTGATGGGTCTTAATAGAGAAATACAGGCTGTGTGAGGTGGTTTGATACAAGGTATCAATAAGCAGTTTAAAACTCTTGTACAGCACATTGAATTGAGGATTTATGGGCTTGAATTACAATCAGCCTCCTAAACTGGGGGTTTACTTAAAGTACAGGTTTACCAAAAGTTGTTAGAAAAACATGAAATAAGTTGGAGAACTATTTGGCCATGTTTAAAGAAACAAACAAAACATTAAACAACTAAATCACCCTATTTCCAACTTTGAATAGATAGAATATAGGGGTTAGAAGAGATAAATTAAATTGTTAGTGATGGGGCTAGGGATGTGGCTCAAGTGGTAGCATGCTTTCCTGGCATGTGCGGGGCTTTGGGTTCAATCTTCAGTACCACATAAAAATAAAATAAAGATGTTGTGTCCACCGAAAACTAAAAAATAAATATTAAAAAATTCTCTCTCTCTCTCCTTAAAAGAAACTTAACGATGGCAATACTACTGAAATTATTAATAAAACATATCATATTGATATTTACAAAATTTGAAATATTTAATTTTCAATTAAAAATTAATTATATTACAAATAAATAACTAAAAGTCTCTTTTATACATTCAGACATATGCCCCCAATAGCAAACACTTCATTCCTATTGCAAGATGAAAGGGATAGGTTCTTTATGTTTTAGTTTAAGCAGTTTGAACCTCACAGACTCAAAGTACACAGAGAGTCCTAAAAGCAATTACTATCTTCACCATCTAATGTCAGGTGGTCTTCCAGTCTTTCCCAAACTTCTCCAGATTAAGGAAACTGAAACCTGAAGAGGAACATATGACTATTAAACTTGTTAAGAGTTCTTCCTTTTGGGGGGCATGGGGGTCCTAAAGATTGATCTCAGGGGGCACTCAACCACTGAATCACATCCCCAGCCTTATTTCTTGTATTTCATTTATAGACAGGGTCTCATTGAATTGCTTAGCATCTTTCTTTTACTGAGTCTGACTTTGAACTTGCCATGTTCCTGCCTCAGCCTCCTGAGCCACTGGGATTACAGGCTGTGCCACTGCGCTTGGCAAATTCTTCCATTTTTAGAGTGATCATCATTAGTCCATTGGACCTTCCACCGATTTTGAAAAACTGATGCCTCTTTAATTTCAGTTTTCTTTCCTTTGAATGCTATGAACTAACAATTACTTGAAACCGTTTTACCTAGTTCCCTGGCAAGACTTACACCTGTCAGTTGATTCTTTATTACTTAGGACCTTTCACACGTTTGACTAGTTGTTGGAAGAATTTAGAGTATTGTCCTTGACCTGGCTTTGAGATGGCTTCTGGGCACCAGTGCTGTGACCCACCTCCCTTCCCTGCCTCCCCACTGAACTCTTTGTTCAGTGATCTCACATTGTTACCTGGAAATCAGGCCTGTGGGAGTAGTTACAGAAATGACAGACAGAAATGGGAAAAAGCTTTGAAGAAGAGCTTCAATTTTCCCCTGAAGAACAGGTTTTTGAACTTTCACCAGTTTACCATTATTATTAAGAATCGAAGTAAGAAACAGAATGATGATATTACTGACAGGCCATATTATGGTTTGAGTATGAGGTGTCCCCCAAAAGCTCATGTGTGAGACAATGCAGGAAGTTTCAAAGGAGGAATGATTGGATTGTGAGAGTCTTTAACAATCGGTTAATTAGTCCCTGATGGGATTAATTGGGTGGTAACTAGAGGCAGGTGGGGTGTGGCTGGAGGAAATGTTTAGTTGGGGGCGTGGCTATGGGGTATATATGTATATATTTTGTATTGGAAGCTGAGGTCTCTCTCTCCGTTTCTTGATCACCATGAAGTGAGTTGCTTTCTTTTGCTACCCTCTCCCACCATGATGTTCAGCCTCACCTGGAGCCCAGAGGAATGGAGCCAGCCTTTTATGGACTAAGAGCTCTGAAACTGTGAGCCCTCATATAAACTTTTCCTCTCCTTCAGTTGAGCTGGTCTGATCCTTTAGTCACAGCGGGAGGGAAAAAATTGACTAAAAGAGACCACTTCTTTTGGGTACATCATTGGCAAAACTTGTTGTGGATGCATAGCTGAGCGCTAGAGTCTGTTTCCCAGGAATTCACACCCTTAGAGACTTTCCAGAGTTCTGTGTATGTGGTGTGATTGTTCAAGTGGGAAGATTTTCTCCCGTTTGTACATGAGATATCAGTTGGACCTACACTCGATGGATCAGCATTGTAAGGGTCTGGCGAACATCGTAGGAAGAGACCACCAAGAGACCGACTCATGAAACAGCAAAAGGGGGTTTATTGAGGATCCAGCACGCTGGGGCTCCAGGCTCACTCAAGAAGGGAGAGCGGCCAAGAGCCCCGAGCAGAGGTTAAGCAGTGCTTAAGTACACTTTTTGGGGAGGGCGGGGCCTTTCGAACAACAACTCTCAAACTTGATTAGCACATTCATTGGCGGGAACAGATCGGGCGGGGGTGATAGGTCAGTCCTAAAGCGGGGTGGACATTCAAACTGATTGGTTTAGGCCCTGGAGTGTGTACTGCTGAGCTGCTCGGGGTCCGGGTTGTTAAGCAACTAGGTAATCAAAGGGAGATTATCTAATGGGCAGTCCGGGGAATTGTCCTAACAGCTACAGGAATTTCAGGCTTTGAGTGTAGCTTAGAAATTTAACAATACCTGGTCCTTTACATTTTAACTCAGGCTTTGCAGCTTAGAGACTTTACCCTTTCAGCATCAGACTGGTGGAGTTAGAAAAATGTTTCTTTAACTTTATGTGTTATGTTTAGGTCAGCATTTATCCTTAAATAGCTTTTGAATTGTGTTTTTTTGAGGGTCAGGAAATTGTCCATAAATTTGTAGGTAATTCTTTTTGTAAACAGTATGGCTCTAATTTCCTCCCAATTCACCAGAGAATGTTGATTTTTTTAAAAAATGATAGCATTTTGTGAAATTCTGCACTGCTATACATTAACTTCTTCTTGAAGGAATGCTTAATATAGGATGACAACATATTTTATGGTTTTGCACCATCCCAAACGCAAACATGTTCTCTTAGATGAAGTGAATGACCATTGTTCTATAAAAAACAAACACCCTTGGATCATGAACATACTTATAAGTACTGATGATCAAATTTAATGCACAATTTGAGCACATAAACAGCTTTGTTAATCAACTGAGGTAATAAATATTAACATGGCCTCTCCCACCATAAAGCCTTGTAGAAAAAAAGTGAAAACTGAAATGATTTTAGTCCTGAATATATTCAGTTCTCTTAGAAAAATTAACTAAATGTACCAAAATGAGAATCATTAAGTAAATTGCATGATACTGAAAATATATCTAAAGTCAGTTTACTGATAGGAGAGCTTTTTTATAGGTTGGAGGGTTGAATAAGATTTCCAGGATAGAGATTGATCTTTGTGTCACAGATGCCATTTTGATCATCTGTTTTACTAGTTAACATAACATTTCTTTCTGGCTTTTCAAAGTAAAAGCATAAGGAAGACATAAAACTAGGGATCTCAGGTACATTTTATATGACCAAGCTTTTGAAATTTGATGATGTAGTTTACATCTGATCAGATAGATCCAGTTATAGAAATGATGTTTTCAAAATCATTTTTTAAAGGAATGTGGTTTCTAACAAGATAAAGAGAATTCTGATGTGTGAATAACAAACTCCGTATCTTTTAAATTGATAAATAACTTTCATCTATTTTGTATGGCACTTATGTGATATTTCTTGGTGTGTGTTCTGTTCCTGGCCAGAAATAGAATCATGGTCAGTGGTGTCAAACCTTTCTGTGGCTGCTGGAGGTCAAGTCATGCTCCAGTCAGGAGCAGGAAACTCTGAGAACGAGCCTCCCACATTCTGTATAAGTTCCCCTTTCTGTGATTGATGTCTAGCATTTGGGCACCATGTTCTTTCAACAATTTTATGCATGCATTAACTGAAAAAAAGCTCACTCTTTAAAAAAAATGTCAGGAGCAATTTGGTCAAACAAACTGATTAAAAAATACGGAGCTACATGGATCATATTATGGCATGAAAAAAACCAAACTAATAAATCATGCTGTAAACTAATAAAATCTACTATTGACCTTAGAAATGAAAAAGTATATCCTCAAAGTGTTACTTTTACATTTTTTATAAAGCTATGTTAGATTGCTACCTAGTTCAAAGCAGAAAAAAAAGTCAAAACCTGCTACTGGGGAGTGAGGTTGACAAGTGTGTCCTTTCATGATTACTTTGTATTAAGGCATAAAATTCCTTTTTGATGTAAACAGAGCTTTTAAGAATCTGGAAAGGAATGTTAAACAGCAGGTGAAGGTTGGAAGCTTGAGGCCAAAGAAGACTTTAAGTAAACTTAACCCACCCAAATTACCCTGGGACCTGAATAAATCTAGAACTTGGCAAGGAATATTGAAGGCTCTCCAGGCCACAGTGAATTAATATCTGAGTTAACTGAAGCTGTAGTATTTGCGCAGAGAATTTCTGTTTTTTTTTTTTTTTTAATAAGAAGATAGAATGCAAAGACTACAAGACTCTACCTTTCAAATTCTACTTTCTTAAGCTTTTAAGGGGACATGGGCATCATAGTCTATCAATTGTGGGAAGAGTACACTTAGAAATGTTTACATAAAATGCCTACCTTTATAGGAAAGGCCAAGATAGGGCAGATTTCCCAGGGTAACTATTCTACATTTAACTATTATTCCAGCTAACCATAGGATAGACATGTTGGAACATTTTTTTTAATGGACACATAAGCTTTAGTTAATAAATGTGGTATATTAATATATTTTCTATATTAGAAACTTCTTAGATATATTTAGCCTCATAGAAAGTTCTCAGACATTATAAAACTGGATGTCATATAGCACAACTGGGACACATTTTTGTTTTGTTTTGATTTCTTATTCTGATGAAATGATGTGTCCTGTGCCATTATAAATATTTATATTATTTCCATTTTTCCCCTTAAAAATGCAGTAAATATTTTAAACCCAGCCCTTATAAGACATATTTCTAGAAAACAACAGGATCACTCAGAGGTCACTGCATGTAAAAAGGAGCCCAAATTTAATCTTAGAATAACTGTCAAGATTTCACTGTGAAGGATGAGTTGTATTCCAGATTGTCCTGTTGATAGTTATCCTGTATTTCCTGACACTGAACATATTGAGTCTGCTGTAACCCCTGAGCACTCCAACAGAAGAAACTGGGAAGGTGGCAATGTTAGTAATAGAATAAAGTGCCAGCATCATAAAAGGGTCACCTTTTACCTTTGCAACATTTAATATTTGCTTGTGATTGTGTCATGTGTGTTCACAGAGATTATCTCATGAAAACTCCCTCTAACTTCTTTGCATTAGTAATTGTTGTTCCAATTTTACAATTGCGGAAACTGCTGGTGGAGGATGAGTCATATTTACAGACAGCAATATAGAGAATAGCAGAGTAGGCTCTGATAGAAGTCTGCCTGCCTCACAGCCTTCACTCTTAACCTCTATCAGAATCTTCCTCTAGTGGAGATGTCCAGTCACTCACAGTTATCCAAATTTCCTGGGTAATCAGGGGAAAATATATCCTTCAACTTCTGAAAAGTCACTCAATGTGCAAGTATGTTTGTGACTTAAAACCATAAGTGACTCTTTCCAGGGTATAGACGATGCATGTGAGAGCTGCCAACAGCCCTACTCATTCCATTATACCATTTGATGTCCCTTGCACCTAGTCCCGTATCCTTATACCAAGTATGTGCTTGGGAACAAGCCTGTAGGTCTTTATTTTTCCTTCATTTATAGCCTGAAACAGATGTAAGTACTCTAATGCTCTAGGCCACTTACACAAAATTAATTCAATTAGAAACTAATTTATTCTATTTTTGAAAAGTGTAGCTCCACTCAAGTCTCGGTCTGTTATTCACTTAGAAATGTAGGAAGTGCACTGTTAGCTTTCTTGTTAAAAACTACAACGTCAGTAACTTATTTATTCATTATTCATACAGCTAATATTTGCTAAGCAACTGTGCTGGGCATTCTTCTGAGGTGACAATTATGGGTGAGAGGACAACTTTAATTCTAAATCGAGTCAGTAAGGATGACAAGAAACTCAGCTTAAAGAAAAGGAGTGGGGAAAAATTAGAAAACAAGTATTATCTTAGTTAAATACATTTTCATTTGTTTAGATTTTATACTCACTGATGTATCGCTTGGAAGAATGTTAAAGAATGTTCATCAAAACAGGACTGGTATGGGAGACAATCTGCACACCAAAACATTCCAAAAATTGTATCAGTAAATAAATATCCTGGTCAGACTCTCAAATAACTTAGAGGGTGTTGATGGATATGATTTTAAACAGGACTAGCTCATTTCTCTGTGAAAATCTGGAGACTTCACATATGGATATTTCTTCTTAAGATGAAAGAGAACTCTTACTTGGTTAAACATAGTTGACAGAAGGCTTAATAGATGATTTACACATAGGGTGATCAGATGCGTGCCAAGCATACTATTCATGAATTGAAACAATTCCTCCTCCATAACATAAAAAGAAGACATCTTATCAGCACACTTGCATTTTGAGCCAAACATGATTGTTAGCATGCAAATAAATTTGATTCTATCTCAGAATCTTGCTTGTGCAACTGAGAAAAGACAAAACTCTCTCACTTATTATTATTTTTGCTTTCTTTCTCACCACCAATATCTTTTAAGCTAACTTTTAAAAAATATTTATTTTTTAGTTATAGGTGGACACAGTGTCTTTATTTTTTATATTTATGTGGTGCTGAGAATCGAACCCAGTGCCTCGCGCATGCTAGGCGAGTGCTCTACCTCTGAGCCACAATTGCAGCCCCTCTTTTAAGCTAACTTTTAAAATGAAGACTGCTCCTTGTGCTTTCAGTAGGAAAGCTCTGTAGCTCTCCATTATCCATTATCCATTATCCAGTAGAGGGCTCTGGAGGTGGTGGGTCAGGGATGCACATTAACCATCTCACTTTAATAAGTATGAAAAGTTATAGAATATTCTGCTGAACATGGACAGAGTGTATCCTAAATTTAAATCTAGACTTCGCCAATCTCAGTTCTTTTCTGAAAAGTAAACATGATGTACAGGGGCTAGAACATTACCTCTAGAGTTCTAGAGACCCCAGTCCAATCTGGTTTTTGGGGCAAATAACATAGTCCTTTTTTTTGTATCATAGATTGAACCCAGGAGCACTTAACTTTTGAGCCATATATATCTCTATATATTTATAACTATATCTATACCTATATCTATTTATTTAGAGGCAGGGTCTCACTAAATTGCTTAGGACCTCACTAAGTTGCTGAGACTGACTTTGAACTTTTGGTCTTCCTGCCTCAGCCTCCTAAACTGCTGGATTACAGGTGTGTACCTCTGTGCTTGGCAACATAGTCTTCTTGAATCCATTATTTTCATTCCTGAAACATTATAATGCCAATTCTACATGGTGGCAGAAGGGATAAACCGAGAAAGTTTATACATACAGTACTAAGGAGTGTAGCTATTTAACTTTATTCACCAATGAAGATTGTCTTGAATTCTTGCATCAGAATAGCCCAACCAAGTACACAAGGCTCAGACTGCATCCTTAATGGGGTCTCCAGTCTATTTGGGAGAGATAATGTAGTGAATACATATAGTTCAGCACACCTAGGACCCCACTGTGATGGCAGCAATAAAGAAGGCAAGACTCTCTATATGTAAATATTAAATTAGATATATATTTTTATGCAAATATAACATTGAACCCCTCCCCCCCATGTGGACTTGTTTAATTTTTCTTGTGAGTCAATGGATTTTGGTAGTCCTACCCATGGTTTGATAACAGCAAATTTCCAAGCTAAGTTAAAAGCAGGACACAGATACAGGATGGTTCTTGTGTGAAGCTAAAAATTCAAGATCACATGCCTTAGTCAGCAATTGACTTGGCTGGGAATATCAGACCAAATATCCCCTTCAGAAATAAGTGATATATTAATGTATTTACATTAGTTCCCAGAAATCAGGGAGTATAGCATCATTATTAAGGACTATCTATCTTTAATTAAGCTTTTCAAGTCTACTAGCCTTATTCCAAACTCTGGCAGGAAGAGTTATAAGGGATGGTGGCGGCTTGCAGTCTGCGTGGGAACCTGGGGCCTTTTGGAACTGCACTTCTTTTCACCCCAAGCAGAGACAATGTAGAGCATGCCAAATATTATCTTAGACTTTGTTTTCTTTTGTTGTTCTTTGAAGACTCATCATTTATCTAGTATGTTATGTTTAATAGGTAGACTTCCTTACCAGATCGTCAGTGTTTTTGGAAGTTCTTCCAAATACGGCAGAAAAAGCAAGCTGACTTACACTGAGGGTTCCTCTGTCTGTTCCTAGCAACATTGGCACAGCTGTGACCTTACTGTCATTCTGCAAAGTAATGATAAAGTTAAAAGTTAGCCATTTTAGCTTCAACTACTTGAATTTCCAAAAAAGAGTGCTCAAAGCATTCTTTGAAAATTATGTATACACATATGCATATACAAATATGTACATAAAATATACACAAAAGCTGTATTCTTCTTAAGTGTTCTTACCAAATATTTTACATGTAAAACCAAATTGCATTTTTTTTTACCCATTACATAAATGTCCATCACACTTGAGGGAGAATAAAATATTAAATCCCCATAAAATTTAAATTTAACTCCTGCTAACTTTGAGATGTTTCTTTTACCTCATTCAGATGAAAACAATGATGATCTAGTTTTCTTTTATGCTGAAGGAAGAAAAAGGAGAAAGATGTGATTTTGAATTTTCTTGTTCTTTCACAAATGCTTCCTGATCACCCTGTTTGCTTCAGTTTCTCCTGGTGCAGGGTGCACATTTGTTTGAAATCTGTTGAACTCTTAAGTAATATTCTCAGTGGATCGACACACAAAACTATTATTGAAAAGTGATTTACTATGACATGAAAGAACATGCAGCGCTGACCTTCTGGGCTTGGTGTGTTCATTCAACAAAGGTCTATTGAACAGCTTTTATCATAAAGCAGTCTGCGAGGAATTGGGGTCTGGAAATGAGCGGTGTTCCTTTCTATTAAAGAGCTTATGGTATCACAGGAAGGTTGGTTTTGCAAACAGGTGTTTGTGAGAGCACAAAAGTGCTGTTAGAGTTGTATGCCTAGTGTGCACATGGGAAGGCACCCATTGTAACCAACAGGGCACAGAGTGACCAAGACAGCTGCACAGAAGAAGGTGGCTTCTGGGTTAATGGCCATGTGAGTGGGTGGGAAGGGTCATTTCAATAGAGTTTGGGAGCCCATATGCAGTGAAAGAGGAGAGTGGAATGACAGGGGGGTAGTAGTCAAAATGGAAAACGTTTGCCTATTGCCTAGCACCGTGCGTTATAGACATTGCCCCTAAATCTTTCAATGGAAATATTCTTACTTTTGTTCCCTTTTGACAACTGAAAATTAAGAAACTTGGAGTTTGTGTGACTTGCCTCAAAGGCCACACACCTAATGGGTGACAGAAAAAAGGATCCACATCCTGTCTTGTTTCCAAAGCCAATACTTTTTCCACTGATTTGGGGGCTTGGCTTCCCATGAGTGTTGAATGATATGTTTATATCCTGTGAGCTTGGAGGTCACAATAAATGATTCTAAGGCTTGTTATTAACTTCTTCTTCCCGGAAGAAGTGAACAAACGGGCATGTCATCTTTACATTATTATTTCTTAAATTCTAAGGCCCTAACAATAGATTTGGTGACTCATAATAGGTTTTATTCTTCTTAAAGCAACTTTAACATGAACTATAGTAAGTGGTTCACTTGTCCACAATAATAATAATTTGCCTTTGGGTTGGCCTTGGACTAGGAGAACTAGAAAATAGCAACATTAAAACCAAAACAAAAACCGCAAAAGAAAATTTCATTCTCTCTCTTCTAAAAAGATGGCAGGCTGTGACATGAAGCCCCAAGTCTGTCTCAGAACCTTCTGAGTTTCAGTTTCTTCAGCTATAAAATAGATAATTGCTTCACAGGAGTATCATGCGGATGAAGTACAGCAATATGTGGGGCTGGTCTGTGGCGGATCCTGGAGAAAGGCCACCTTCCTTTCCTTTATTCAGACAACATGGTCAAAAGCAAGGCCTAGTCACTGAAGAATTTTTTCACCTCATCCTCCTAAATTAAATGTGGTAGATTTATAATTATAGGAAGTTAAAAAAAATGAGTCCAATTTTGTCCTCTCAGTACAATTTTGCCTCACTTTAGAGGCCCAACTTTGCAAGATTAGGAAGAGATAAAGTTGCTTAGGAGAGGAATTATAACAAGTTTAATGTTAGAATATAGGACAACTTCTTTCTCAGAAGAGCCCCTTCTATAGCCCACAGCCTGTTCTTGCCCTCAAGATTTTAGGTACCAGCTCCTTTCTAAAACTTCTTGTTCCTACCCCTATGTTATTGCTGTTCTAGAACATTGCTCCCTCACTTTGTTTTTAAAGATTTGTCATATATATATATATATATATATATATATATATATATATATATATATATATATATATATATACACTGAACTACATCCCCAGCTTTCTCATTTTGAAACTTTGATCTATAAGCCTTAATTTCTCCCATTTCCCCTCTATCTTTTAAATCTTTAGTTATTAAATATCATGGTCACTCTTTATTGAGGTCTTCTTTCTGATGAAAAATTTCGTCCATCATCTCTTATGTGGCCTCGTTTGTCCATTTTAGTCACCTCTCCCTCCAAGACACCAAATCTGCACACAATGATTCCTTCAGCAAAGTACATTTAACCACCAACAAGCCAAAGATGTTGAGGAACAGGAGGAGGAAGGGAGAGAGAAAAAGGGGAAGTATTGGGGTGAATTGGAACAAATTGTTTTGTGCGTATCTGAATATGAGCCACACTATTATGTATAATTATAATGTACAATAAAAGCATGAAAAAATAAAAATGTGGCATGTTGGGAAAAATAAATGACGGTGTTTACTGTACATTCAATAAGGATATCTACTCTTGAAATAGCATTATTAGAAGCTTCCACTGCATTCATGGTACATGTTAAAGTTATAAAACTAGAATGTCCCTTTTAAGCATGAATTGATGTCTTTATTTCTATAACTCTATTTTCATATTTTTTAAAAAATATGAAACTATTTTACAAATATTTCATTGGGTGACTTTCAGCTTCTGGATTAATTTGAAAATTTATAATTGTGCATTTTTTCACCTTGCAATCGATGTTGAAACTCTTTCTGATCTGCGAGACTAGCCGACATCACTCCCCCTCACCTCATTGCCTGGAGTAAACTTATGGGGCAGCCAGTCTTAAGTCTGGTGGTTGGCCAAATTAGTTATTGAATATTCTCCCAATAATTTAAGGTATAACTCTGTGTGGCAGTTGCCCTGCTAAGTTTGATTTGTATTGTCTCTGAGCTTCAAAGGGCATCCTATAAGAGTAAAGAGAGCTCTCCTGGGAGACTTGTGATCCATAAAAATATTGAGGCTGGTTTTTCATGACTGAGTTTTCTTACATTAATATATTCAACTAACTGGCAGTGGCCCTAACATGAGTAATCTGCTATATTGGTATGAGTTTCAAACATGGCTAGCTTGTCTCTGAAGTTCATTGTCAAAAAGTACCCTAAATTTCAAGTGTTTACCTCAATTCACATTGACAGTGCATAAAGTTAGGCTATGCATGATATGAGAATTATCTTTTTCCTCTTGAAAGTTTTGGCTTTTAGACTCCCAGAACTGGCAGGAAATCTTTTTTTGGCTCCTCTGTTTTTGATCCTAGCTATTTTTCACAAAATGCAAACACATGCAAAAACATTGTAATAAACCTCAGTGTTAAGTCATGTTCTGTAAGACCTCAAAAGATATTTGCTTTGAACTAGGTTCTAAAGATGGGCATACCTTCATGAGAATGGAAGATATCTTCTTACTCTCTGTGATGTGGTTTGGCCATTTTCGGGCTCCCAAAATAAGCTTTATTCTGTTAGTGCATTAAATTCACTTTTTGGACTAAGAATTAACAAAAAAAATTCTTCCTATAGAACATCTTGGGACTCTGGCCCTTGAAGGGGCAAGAGTTTTAGACCATGAAGGAAAAATTGTGCTGCATCAAAGAGACTTGGAACATTATCATCGGGCCCACACTCTGAGCCCTGTCTTAGATTTAATGAAGCATTCAAATTGTGGTTCATTAGGTTGTTGGGTCTGGTATCACTCTGTGGTTTTGTCCTTTGCATGTTTACTGATTGATCTGTGAAGTCTGTTGTATGCACCAATGAAACAAATTCCTCCTGGAAAAATTCCCCCTAGAGTTAGAGGGGTTTATCTCTTCAGTTCTTGCTTCAATTTTCTTGGACTAACCTCACAATAAATAAATTTGTAAACAAAAATAAAAGTCTGGCCTGATGGGGTCTAGACAATGGCGTATCCTACAATTAGTGGATATGATTGCAAAGATACCTTCTGTAAGCAGCGCCCGCCCTCTGCATCCTTTTCTATTCTGTTTCCTTTCTAAATTTATCTGAGTTTCCATTCTAATGATATTGAAAAGCACCCTACCTGTCCTAGAGAGAATTTTTTATGTTGTTCTCTGCATAGGCAATCTTAGCTGGGGGGTCTGAATGTCTCTTTATGATAGGCAATTTTAGTTGGCTTTTGCTCATTTTAATTTTTATAGTCTACCTTCAGTCTATTTTTGGTCACCTATTATTCTGAACTATTATTCAGTTAATTTAAAAAATGTTTTTCTGTGCTTTATATTCAAATTTAATTTCCTGTTGACTGTAAATAGATCTAAACTATGACTTTAACCCATTTCTTGCTGCCAGAATCTCCCTGATTCAGACCTATTAATCTTTATTTTTCTGTCTAATAACCATATCTCCTATGTATCTTGCCTATTAAGTTAGAAATTTGTGCTTCTTGTAATAGTCCTTACTCATTCAATACAATTGTGGAGTGACTCAGAGGTACCCAGCTCTATGTTAAATCATTTCAATGGTAAAGAGATAATGTCTGCATCCTCAGGGTGTTTCAATGATACCCTTCTAGACTAGCCCAAGGCTGTGTTTTTCCCCATTGCATGAGGAATCCATGGGGTCAAGGAGGTAAATTCATCTTGACCCTGTGCCAGGTAATAATATCCTGGATTCCTTGCACAAATGATCCCAAGCCTGCTCCAATAAACATTGGATCTTTCCCTAGTTTATTGTTTCATACAGCTCAATTCTAGGCCTAAGGAGCTTAGGGGTATGTGGAGGAATTTTTGGACATGCATATAAAATATCCGCACAAATATTCCCAGAGCCCTTATGGTGAGATGCAGAATCTTGGGAAGGAGCAGGGACATTGGGTCAGAGGTCCACACTACCTTGTTGCTCTCTTTTTTCTGCCAAGTTATGGTCAGAATTTGAAGTACTACAATAGTTTTAAACCCAGGCCCAGTCATAGTCTTATGACCAGTCTATAGTAAGTTCACATTGAACAGAATAAATAATATCTATAGAAATAGGTCACTAATGGGGATTGTCTTTTCAAAGTATCCTAAAAACTGTAGATAAAGTTTGAGTTGGTAATTTTAATAATATGAATAAATTAAGAGTAATAACACTCCAAGTTATTGGTGATCACTTCTTTTCTCTTGGACAATTGATGTTGCTTCTTTCATTTCCCTTAGAAAACCATGACTCTTCTAGTGATACTGCCCATGGCATCAACTGCCAAGTTGTGGCAGGTTAGATAATGTTTATTCATGTATTTTATGTATTGATCTGAGTATTAATTCTACAGACAGCATTCTCTTTGGACCACTTATGGAGTAAAAATTATTTGAAAACAATTATCTCCCTTTAAATCAATGTGTTGAGGATTAAAAATATGCTTTTGTCTTCAAATGTACTCCTGTATTATATGGCTCACATTTGTTTACAAGTTAGTGAAAAAGATTTTTTTTTTTACAAAGTTTTCAATAGTCTATAACTTCTTAATGTTTATTAAATAATGTAAACGTGTCTGAAATGTGAAACTGGTCATTTGTTATTGAATGAAAAAAATCAAAGGCATATGTTAAAAGAAACAAATACAAAATTGTTTCTATGCATCTGTTGAGGAAAAACTGGGTTTCCTGAAAAGCAGAGAAATGCCTAGTAGTATTACTTATCTGAAAAATCAATCTTTTGAAACTAAGGAAACATGTGCTGAATACAAGAGGCATAAACCCTGGGTATTTCAGGAGGCTTGAGTATCAGTTTTCCTACATGTTCCCATCTGAGTTACAGTACAGGACATTGGTCACTTTAGCTATTTAATTATTCTGCAAAGACAAAGGTTAATTTAATTTTAAAAGAACACAGTGTATGTTTGGATAAATTTTGAGACTCACATTTATATTTTACTAACCTTGGAGAAACTTATTCAGGTACTTTACAGTTTCCAAAATGACATGTACTGATTTTTTTTCAAAAAATTCAGTGGAAGAGAATTTAAAGACTTAATTATTTGAAAGGTGAAAATCAAAACAGCCACCTCATTTTTATGAGGTTGGCATTATGGTTAGATTAGCTTAAGATTCAATCAGAACAATATTTCTCTAGATATATGATCAATAATTACCACTTTGCAAAGACCAAAAGATTTAGATTTAGAGGGACTAGGTACATGACCATAGAACCACTAGTAAATAGAGTATAATAACATCTCAGTCTAACCCCTTAGGAGTTTCACTTGGACCTTATAATTATGTCTATAAAATTATAGTTTCATATTAGAAATGGATGTATATTCATTTGAAGATAACTTGTTATTGCAAAATTAAACACAAATATAGAAAGTCACGCAAAGAAAATATATGACCTTATTATAGTATAATGAGAATACTATCAAGGTCAACAAATAGAACTTTGCCAGATAACTGAGCAGTCTATCTAGTCTGCAACATTCCAGTTAGAAACTCTGCCACCCACTGCAAGTAAAAACTATTCTAACTTTTATAGCAATCAATTATTTTTGTTTAACAAATTCTATCACCTATATATGAATTCCTTGACACTATAGTTACCTTGTCAACATTTGAAAATCAGATATACCTTGGAACTTTCTTTTGATCTCTGGATTCTTCTTCCGTCTCTTGTTCTTTCTTATAATTTCAATGGCAAAGAACACACAAGAAAGTTTTTCTGAATTACCAACTTTTTGCATATATTTTCTTCCCTTGTGTTCTTTTTAGGTTTTTTCCTCTGGTTCTCCTGTTCTCTGTATGTTTGGTTTTCTTTGCCTATTTTTGATATTTGTGATTTTCACTAAAATTCATTTTTAAAAAACATTATTTTTGTTTTTCAACATTTCCTTTTGTTTACCTACTAATTTTTTTAGGCATTATTTGTTGTTTCTTTTTTATTCCTTTTAATTTGGTTTTAATATGCAAAACGTTTGAAGAAGTTTTCCCTAAGTTCTATGTTTTAATATGCTTTTTTAAAAGTCAATTTAATATTTTTATGTTTTAGTAATATGAAAATAAACATTCATAACACCAAATTTTAAAAATACTTATTAATACATACTTTTTATATTTCAAGGTAAAATTTCTATTTAAGGACTATTTGTGAATTCTAAATAATAGCACTTTCTTCAATGAGCTTATTTCACATTCAGTAACAATATCTGACCACCGATTTTTGGAAGTGACTTACCTCCTTCATCCTATTATTTATCATCTTAATGATTTGTGTAGACTGCATACCTTAACTACCAGCTAAAACTGGTTTTCATTCATTCACTTTTTTTTTTTTTGGTACCAGGGACTGAGCTCGACCACTGACTTACTGAGACACATCCCAGCCTTTTCTATATTTTATTTAGAGACATGGTCTCACTGAGTTACTAAGTGCATTGCTAAATTACTGAGACTGGCTTTAAACTTGTGATCCGGATCCTGCCTCAGCTTCCTGAGCCACTGGGATTACCACTCATCCACTTTTTTTTTTTTTTTTTTTTAAGAGAGAGAGAGAGAAAATGAATTTAAATTTTTTTTTTTCGTTTTCGGTGCTGAGGATCGAACCCGGGCCGCATGCATGCCAGGCGAGCACGCTACTGCTTGAGCCATATCCCCAGCCCACCACTCATCTACTTTTGAAACATTAGTTGCCACACCCTGTATCAGAATTTGAGAAGCAAAAATTAATTTAAAATTTTTTTGTGCTTTACCAATTTAATTTGAAAATAAAGACCAAGTAACCAATGATCAAGTGAACTGTGATACACACCTGTAATCCCAGCGGCTCCAGAGGCTGAGGCAAGTTTGGCAAGTTTAAAGTCAGTCTAGGCAATTTAGAGAGGCACTTAGCAATTCAGCAAGACCCTGTCTCTAAATAAAATATAAGAAAGGGTGGGGATGTGGCTCAGTGATTAAGCATTCCTGGGTTCAATCCTCAGTAGCAAAAAAAAAAAAAGAAATTGTGATATGCGCTTTGATACAGATGTGTGAAGGTAGCACCTAAAGGCTTGAGTGAGGCAGCCATAGAAGTTTCCCTGCCTTTAATGGAAGGGTGGAAGTGCAGAGGCTCCCATATGGATGGCAGAATTGGGTGGGAAGGACAGAAATCTGGCATGGTCGTAGAACTATTCATAATTGACAAGGCAGGAGGCAGGGAAACCAGTATCTGGGTGGATCATGAAGATTCACACATTTACAACCAATAGTGCACGTTGTAGTTGCCAAAGTCTTTGAAGTTTTCAAAACTCTTTCATAATATTCATCTTATATGAAACACAACTCTGTGGTTCTGGTGTCTGAAATTCATAGATGAGTAAACCAGCTTTAGAAAAAAGGTGTGACTCTTCAAGAACTCATGGTGACAATTTGCTGTATTGGCACACTAAAACCATTTCAGAAAGAATGCATGGATTGTAGTTTTTTTTTAATGATAGTTAATGATAGTAGTGAAATAAAATTAACATGGATATGATAGATTAATCAACATAAGATAGGCCTGGAGCAACTACTAGTTCAGTGTTAGATGGAACTTTCTAAAGCCAATTGACCAATCAGGGCCTTGCACATGGTAGGCAGGCACTCTACCATTGAGCTACATATCTAACCCCTTGTTCCTTCTAAAGGGACCCATTTGATCAAATCTTCAATTGCTGATTCCTGCTACAGGTACAACCTGATGCACCAATGGACCTTGGAAGCAAAGTGAATTATAACATATTGTCTTAACAGAACCACTGTCTTTTGGTCCTAGCAATGCTAAAGCAGTCAAATGTCTTCTGTACAGGCTAAAGTGTCATTTTCAGAGAAAGGTGATCTGCACAGTTTGTCCTTGAAATTACCGACCAATTGGACGTAGATATTGCTGCACATTCTCTGGGACATCAATCATAGTCGGTGCCTATGGAGTGTGCCAAATACTGAAAGCTGAATCAATCTCATCATCATCTGTCATAAATTCAGTAATGCTGTATTAACAGCACATTTAGAAAGCACAATATCTAGCCATCCTGTTAGCAACTGTATTTCAGAAACTTCTAGCATGAAACTAAGAAGTGACAGATGATATTGGTACCCCTATATCTGAAAATACAGTGCACATTTCAGGGCATAAATTAAATTTAGTGTTCTTCCCTGTAGTTCTGTGGTTTCATATAATTGCTCAGTTGTGCCTGGGCCCTTGTACAGAATTTTTCTTCTTTCTAGTATGAGTGAGTCCTTCCCCTTATTCAGCTCCTTCATCAGGCTAATTGGCCAAGCCTTTAAGACTAAGCTTAAAAATAATTTCCTCAAGCATTACTCTATATTTTATCTTCATCGAACATATGCAGTGACTCAACAGCTCTCAGCACATGAGAGTTCTCAACACACGCTTGTTAAATAAATGAAAAGTTAGGTGCACTTCCCTCTGATCTTTTCCTCAAGGCATGCTGGTTTTACCTGTGTCAAGTAAATTTTCCTTTAGATTTGAATGACTTGTATATCTGTTTTCTGAAGGTTAAGATTTTATTTTTTATGATAGGGATTGATTCTTGTTCAATTCTTTATCCCAAGACCTATGTGGCACCCAATACCTGTGGAATAAATGATGGGTTTGCTGTTCTAGGTCCGTAGGAGTCCGAAATGCTTTGGCTGATCCTATTGAGCTCTTGTTTTTCCATGGGTCACACAAACCTCAGGTCCTTCTTAAGAGGGTGCTCTGTGTTAGCATTGTTTTTCGGTTTCACTTGGAAGAAGGTGGAAAGAGAGATCACTCTGATGAAACAGGGTTTTCATGAAACATTTTTTGAAGGAAATTAATACCAGAGATCTTAGATGTGTAATGTTTGAGAACAAATATACCCTACGCAAGGGCCAGTCCATTTGCCTCTTGTCTTAGGATCAGTAAAAGATGACTAGAAAATACTTCACGGTTGAAATAAGAGAGGCTCTGATAGTGAAAAATGGCAATGGATTGAGGAGAGTGTGGACCTCGTCTTACTTCTGTTTCTCATTGAGAATGTTTCTTTAGCAGTAAAATTAACCAAGGGAGCTCAAAGAACCACTTTCTCCAACAGCCAACATCCCCTGTCATATGTTAAACGATAATCACTTTGGTTCCCCCTCCAACTTTCCCTGACTTTACAATATATTTTCTAATTCACATTTAAAACATTTTTATCTCAACTGTGATTATATAAGGAACTCATGATAAGCAAAACCATATTGCAGGAAATACCTTTTCTTGCTTTTTTCCTTCTCCCTCTCTCTTTTTGTTAATGCATAGTTTCCATGTATTCTGACCTTTCCCTCCTTCACACGCCCCTTTCTTTTTCTTTTTGTATCCCCTTTACCCTCTTTGTTTTTCAAGGGAAATTGCACTGGGGTAGTTTTGATTCACTTCCAGGTGATTACCAAAATTTTATGTTGTTAGAATGACTTGATACTTAAAATGCCGATTCTTTATAATTAAGTAAGAGTGGACTGAAATTGATAGCTTTGGGTTTTGAAAGGGATTATATTTCATTGGTGCTTCCAGTCGGGGGAGGAGGGAATCCCGCATTTCAGTGGTCCCATGATGGAAATGAAGAACCTAAGATAGACATATTGGACCAGGGCTCTTGACTGGGGCCAGCTCTCCTGACCCTAAGAATCAGAGATCCTGACATCTTGTTTTTTGCTTTGTCTTCTTGGCCTTGTGCCGCATTTGTGATTTCTCTCTGCAAAGTGGTTGTTTCCTCTGTATTTCCCTCCTAGAGTCTTTTATTTTATTCTCCTTATTCAGTGGTGCCAACCTTGTCATTGATTTATGAAGGACAATTGCAGCCAAACTCCAATGAAATAAATGGTGACATGTAGATTTCTTCTTCCAAGCTAAATAACAGTCACAGACAGATTACTCACAGAATAATGATTTTATTTGGGAATGACAGAGCATTGTAATGGCAATACATGTGCCATAGTAAAGTATGAGTATATTCAAGAAGGTCAAGACAAGGGGAAGTTTTAAAGGTGAAAGTGAGAAGTTTACGTAAGCTACTTAGATACTAAGTTCATTGATCTTGGAGATGCATGTGGTGCTGGAGGGAGATGCATGTGGTGGCATGAGTTTATTGGTGCAGATTCCACTGCTGGGCCAGTATTCTATGGAGAGACTCTTGTTTGAATTGTTGCAGTATTAAAGAATGTTAAAGATCAACTTTGTTACACAAATCTGTGCATACATGTGACTGCAAAGCACAGAGTATGTATAGAATGAGGCATGTGCTGGGCCTTTGAAAACTCCTTGAGAAAGTCCTTATCTCAGATAGACAGACATGGGTCCTCCCCCTCATAACTTCCCTCTCTAATTTTGTCTGATTCTGACAAGAAGGAGTTTGTCCTCATATCAACTTTCACAGTCATTTTTCTCTGGTGTAGATATTCAAAGACCTGGCACTGTGGGAAGAAGCAGAGCTGTCAAGAACTCTGCTTTATTTATATTTGATCATCAAGAAAGCCTTCAGTCATCATGAGGTCCAGCAGAAGACTACAAATGTACAAATTGGGAAAACTATTGCCCTCCAGTTCCCAGGAGACAAATCTCCCTTCTCAGCTAGCTGCTGGGCACTGCTCCCTGCTGCCTCGCTGTTAACCCTCCTGAGTTCAGAGGCTGCCAGGCAGGCTTCAAGTGCTGGCTGCCCAGAAAGGTGCATTTGTAACTCTAAGCAGTTTGCCACCTTCCCCTCTGAGCAAGCAAAGGGAAGGGATTATTAGCATGCAAGTACAAGTTCTGTCACACAAAAGAGCCACATTGGAAAAGCCCACCGCATTCTTCCTCTAGTTGTTCAAATGAGGGCAGCTAGTGTAGCAAGTTCAGCCCTAAGAAGTTTATCTGAAGTGAGTTTCCAGTCCTCTCTGAGTACTTGGAGTTAAATCCCTTACCATTTAGAGGACTTATATGGATTCAGTTTTTCCAAATAGTTTATGCTTTAGTTTAAGATAACAGAACTATCTTATCTCTCTCACTATTTATCCATTAAAAATCCTACAAGCTTGGAAGCATTTGGAAACAGTTAAACTGCAACATATTGATTTTTTCACTAGTGGAAACCATGATTTGGAAAAAAAATAGTACCACCTCTGTGGTTCAACCTGTGATGTCTATGTTTTTAGGAATATTAGCATCTTACTCCTAGCTTAATTTTTAGTTTTTGATGCTTTTTTTTCCTCTCCACTCCAAGTGTGGAACACACACCAGAAAATTTTTTTTTAACTAAATTTCTTACTTTTTTTTTAAATTTAAGCAAGGTAAAAGAATGTCAGAAGTCATTCAGTTCTAGCAATACTCCTTGACATTAGTCATTTTACTTATCCCATTCTGACTTTGATTTCTCTCCATTATCCAATTGGCCTAAGGATGTCTTGCCCTCAAGTTTTCCTGAAAAAGCAATTTAATGAGATAATGTAGATGAGGCTCCTTGAAAAGTTAAAAAAGTTTCCATAGAAACCAATATAAGCTTTATTCACATTTATTTAGTGATCTTTTAAACACATATGGTGGCCTGACGTGTATTATTTCGTGATACCTCAGAATTTGTTTCCAAATGTCTCTGGCCATGGAGTGTGAAAATATTACTTATTCAAACTAACAAGCTGTTTGACAAGTTGAAGTCTATGTTTAACTTGGTTGTTTTAAATTTCAGTGATTTAAATCTCAGTGGTTACTAGTATTCAAGATAAAAAATAAGAGTGCTAGAGTAGGCACAAATAATGGAAAGTTTACTACTTTAAGGCTCATAAGGTGAGAAAAATTGAATGTAAATATTGAATTTAAAGGCTAATGATGCATATTTTTCATAAAATATTTTTAAGTCCATGTATTAGATCTTAACACAAATTTACAGAATTAGCAAGTTCTCACCTAATTTATCAAATGAATAGCAAATTTTATAAATTTATTTAGCATTCTGCTCTAAGACTTAGTTAGATACTCTAGCAGATTATTTATTTATGCTAACTAAAACTGACTTGAAAGATATATTGTCATCTCAAAAAAATTATATCTCTTTTAAAGAGCAGAAACTGCCCATCTGATACTCTCTAAAGAGACGGTGGGGAAGAGTCGCCTCTGTGCCGCTCTCAGATCTCCATGACTCTTTCATTCTTTCTGTCTCCTTCTCCTGACTTTTTCAATCTTTCTTCCTCTTTGTCTCTAGGGAGAAGTCTCCAGTGGTGGATACCCACTGAAAAACTATCCGGAAGAAGTAAGTTTTAAGGCAGCCTTCAAAGCACAGTCTGAAAATAGTCTATTGTGTATCCTGAACACTTACTTGTGCTTTCTTCACCCACCTGTAGCTCTCCTAGTCTATATATGTGCATTGGTTGTGTCCACAACAACAATATGACAATAAATGTCCTCAAAATAGTTTTTGATTATCATTGGTTGATAGTTCCTGTGTAGTAGTTCAGTCATCTTGAGCATGAACCTAGTACTATCACATATTTCCATTCACAGATATTTGCTGATACCCTGATGAAGGTTTGATTGTTCATGAAAAGAAAAGAAAGACCTCATCAATGTTTTTATGGAAAGAACAATCTAATACTAGGTTGACATTCATTCCTGTGGCAAATGTTCATTCAGATGACATTTGACAAGGTGTTACACACCTTGTGTGTGTTACAACACAAAGTGCTGTCCCAACATTAAAATATGCAATGGAAGTCCCTTGAAAACCCCTTTGGATTCTTGGGTTTATTTTTGGATATATTTTTGGGTATTCTGTGTCACAGAACTTTGGACTGAATACTGAGTATTTGGGAACTCTCAGAAAAAACAGTGGATAGAGTTCCCAAAGCTTGATCTGGAGATAAACCACAGTGGTCACTTAATTAGCCAGCTGAACCTGCTGCAGGTGAAAGGGTATGGGAAGCAGTTTGGTGATGGTATTTTAGCAGTACTAACTACCTGGTTACTTCTTAGCAGGCAAGACTCTGTTCCTATATAACTATTTTTGCATGTGTGAGTCCACTCAAAAACCTGACTCTGCTGTATAGTTCATACATACATACATACATAGTTTATTCAGAATGTGTGTCAATACTTAAACTCTCACTTGCTTCCATATATCACTTGGAGAGCAAAATTGGAATGCATAAACACCCCTTTTAGTTTTTTTTTTTTTTGTACTTGAGATTAAACCTAGGACTGCTTAACCACTGAGCCACATACCCAGGCCCCTGGCACCCCACTTTTTAAAAATATATTTTATTTAGAGATAGGGTCTTCCTGAGTTTCTTAGGACCTCACTAATTTGTTGAGGCTGGATTTGAATGCACAGTCCTCCTGCCTCAGCCTCCTAAGCTGCTAGGATTGCAGGCATGTGCTGCCATCCCTGGCTGCCCACCCATTAAGATTTACATACCTATTTAGTGGTAGTTGAAGCTTTGCCAAAGACCCCTGCAGAAAGAGTGACCAAAGGAGAAAAAAAGAAACGTCTATATAGCTGTTTGAATTCAGGTTAGAAAAGTCAAAATATATAAGGCAAAAAAAAAAAAAAAAAGAGTGGAACCACAACCCTAAATTTCAGTTTAATGAATTTGATGCAGAGATTGAGTAGAAGATGTTTAGCAACTAGCACAGCAATTAATGTTGCCCACAGGAAGGAAGATACTATTTTTGAAGTATTCATCAGTAGAACCTCCCTTTAGGATTCTGTGGTTGCTGGGTTCTGCATTCCTCACTTGTTGGTAGGGTTGGAGGTGGCTGGCCTCCTCCACAAGTAAGGTATCTAATGCCTTTCTAATGTGTCCTGTCTGGATTTAACACTATGGAAGAAGAGGGGCCCTGAGGTGCTGGTATAAGAAATGGGCTGTTAACTATGATGGAAACACTACAATAAGACTTATTCTAATTTTGTAATTCTAATTCAAGAATAGCACCTGATTTTCTCTGTAACTACCAATGCATTGCAATGTAAGTGTGCATGCCATATATAAGCATGAATCCTTTATTTGGCAAGAAGGTTGAGAATTTGTGCCTTCTCTTGGGATGTGCTTGAAGGGCATTGCTCCTCAGAGAGGCCCTCTGACTACGTCAGCATTATCTCGGGGCTTGTAAGAAATACAAGGGATTGCTGGATACTTAAAGATTTAAAAATCATCCTACCAAGATCTCTGTGATTCATAAATACCCCAGGTGGTGAGAAGTACAGTTCTAAAGAATCCTTTCCAGTATTATTTCTGGAGATTTTTGTATATTGTGGTTATTACCAGCAGCATACCCCAGGGGCTTAGCCTGGGTCTTGGCTGACAGAATGCAGCAGTGTGAAGAAATAGGCAAACAATGGAAAAAGGAAAAAAATGTATTTTATACAGTTTGATGGAGATTGCTTCTTCCTCCACCAGCCCCACTGAATCAGTCACAATTTATAGAAACAAAGCCAGGTGATACCCAGATGTAGATTTAGTTAGTCTGTGCTAGACAGTTCCCAGTATAGGGGGATCTCCACTTTAACCTCTGTGGCCTCTGCCAGGTCAGAGCATGCAGCCTTGCAGCCTCCATATGAGCATAAGGAAGTTGAGTTCAATTTCAGAAGGACCCCCAACTTCAATCTGTTTCATAGGAAGAAGTTTTATGTAGCAGCTAAAGGTAAAAAATGTGAGCCACAATATGATATTATTTTGTTCTTTTTCTCACTTAATGCTCTTACTTTTACTTTTGCCATTTTCCTTCAGTTTAGTAGAATCAGGAAACAGTAAACAACATTTAAAAAATGTTAGATGCATTGATGTTAAAAGCAAGCTAGCAAACATTTGCTTTTACTTAGTACACACAAAAATTCAAGTAAATCACAGTGTTTACATTTTTAAGATACTTAACATTTCTTGTTGAAGTTTGAAGAACTCTTTGCAGATCAAAGTTTCTGTTTTTTTAAAATCTAGTCTTATAGTAAGGTAGAATCATAACCATACAACATTAGGCAGTTTTGGTTAGACCTGAATCAAAACTGAAGATAAAATATATTCTCCCTTAAGAGTAAGGCTAAAAGATAAGTTTTATTCTATATTTTCTACTTGTTAGTGTGTTATTTTTTCAGGATAATATTTGTGTTTTTGACTGAATAAAAATGATATATTTTATAATAATCTACTTTTCTTGATCTTCAAAATATCTCTGATAGTTAAAAAACTTACATGCTCTTCACTTGCTAACTCAAAAGTGGAATCATAATTTCATAACAGAATTTTTAGCTTTTAGAATGATAATGTTATTGCTCAATGAATACTATATAGATAGAGTTGAGAACAACTTAACAAATTTAAGCATAAATCTTGGTTGTTACACCTTTTGTAGAGAAGTTAATCTCTTTAAAATATCACATTTCCTAGATGAATCATTGGGAAGCAATATGGTACACTAGTTGAAAATCGCCTACGTAGTAGTGAAATGTTGTGATTTAAATATATATGCATGAAGATAAGAATTGTCACCTTAAGCAGTTAAGAATTTTTAAAGAACCCAAGAAGTTAATGATTTTTCAAACTTTAAAGAGCAATTTACAGTGGTCCTTACAACTTTGGGAAGCTAGTGGTGAAGGCCAGAACACCCCAAGGTCACCGGCAAGTGGCAGCTTCACAGACTCTAAGGGTGTCAGACAGGGAGAGAAGCATTGGAGGAAGGCAAGCCTCTTTTGAATCTGTCAGCTTGATTTTGTGAGCCCTTCCATCTGAAAGGGAAAGGTGATCAATTCTCTGAACAAAATATCTTAGAATCATTTCTGGCCAGTTTGTATTGTTTCTCCTGTGTTGTATTCTGTGATCCCCAGCATACTGAAGTTCCAACTCTATTTCTGGTGGGGAACATATGACATTATCATCTATAATAAGTAAGTAACTTTATTTTTATCCTTCTTAGGGACTTCTTTGTTAAAAGCTGAAGCCAATTACTATTTATTATCACAGTTTTATTTGGCTTGGTTAACTAGGAAACAAGTATTTTTCCCCCAAAGAAAATCAATTTGTCATTGACAATCATTAAAAATAGATTTATGTTGTTCAATAGCAACTTTCAAAAGATTATAATAGTACTGTCATACAGATGCAAACTGAAGACATGTCAAAGATTTATGTAACTAATAAATCAGTGAGGGAACAAGTAACATGTTCAAAGGAGAATTCAAACTGTCACATATGCAGACAAATAGGGATGCTGAAGTGAAGTTATAAATAGATGCAAAAACTGTCAAAATAGAATCATCTCAATAGGATAATAATCAATTGCACTATAAAAGAATGAAATTGAATTTCATGTAGGCAAGAATATTTGGCACTTTTATAATTGTCTATAAAAATATAATTATAAAGTAGCTAAAGTCAATGAAAGATCAAGAGCCTCTATAGAATTAGGTAACTGGAAGTCATGTTATAAAATGGCTTTTCATTGACTACCCCTGACAGTTTTTCTTCCTTTTTCAAGTCTTTGGCAACTTTACTTTGCAATTTGCTTGGAAAGGAAAACCACCAAATGCAATGAGTTAGAATATAGGATGGAGTGTGATCATAATGCATTGTCAATATAGCCAATATGTCCTGTAAATTTGAGTAGTTAATTTTGCAATGTTTCTTACAATCTACCATATTTTTCTAACTTTATTATTACTCCTTTCTTCTTTTATCAGATCCTGTTATTTCAAACTATAGTTCCCCAAACTTGGTGAATTCTTTTTTCTTATAGTTTCATTGTCCTTTTGCAGTTCTTAAAAGAAGTGGGCTATAGAATCATACTTTCACAGCTTGGTTGTATGGGTTCTTTTATTAATAAATATAAAAAAGAAAGTTATTCACAAACTTTGCTAATTTAACTATGTCAAATATATGTAGGAAATTTCCTTTTCTTACAGGTACAGGGCCAATTCTTCATCAGTAGAAGCAGTCTATTCAATGTATCTAGAATTGAGTGTGATTTTGTTTTGCTTTATATATACCATGCTTCAGGGATCTTTTTGTTTTGTTTTGTTTTAAGAGATTCTGTGGCTATAGAAGTAAAATAAAAATTATTGAGTCTTTCTGAAAAGTGGAAACTAATGTTATTTCCATACTTAAACATACTTATATCAAGAGGAAAGAAATACTTAGTTAATTCAGAATTTAAGTGTCCACTAGTGAAAATTTGAACAAAGAAACATTTTTTTCCTTTCTAAGTATACAGAACTTCCATAGCCACATGTGACATAAATCACTGATTGCATTTAGAGAATCTAAAAATAAGCTATCCATGTGGAACAATACAGCTGAACTTTATAAAGCACTTATTCTGTTAGCAGATAGAATGATATGTTGATTCAGGGCTGGCAACTGTTTCCCATATGATCCATGTCACTGTTTCCCACCCCTCCTAGTTACTGGACATTTGCTATACTCACAGTGAAAGTGTTTTAGAAAAAGAATGAATAGTGTTTCTTCTAAAAGCAGCCCAGAGAATTTACTCTTGGGAATATGAAAGGGCTTGTACCGAACTCAGACATAGTTTAAAGTGCCTGTAGAAAATTTTTGAATAAACTTAACAAAGAAGAATGCATCAGCTCTTGTGTACAACATGTTCAAGATTTTACCTCCTTGACCCCATCAGAAAGAATTATATGTAGACTGTTGGGCTGAGCTTTGGACATGTCCTATTGGCACTGATAAAGCAAACAGGTGCATTATATTACTAGCTCTATTCCAGGGAAAACCAAAGTAAAACAGTTGTATCATCATCTATTAATAGTAATATTTATTCTATGTTTATGATTCTAATAACTCAACATTTTCAAGTTCTTCCCAAACTACATATTTTTCTAACTAATGTTCCATTTGTACTTTTTATAATTTACAATAAACAAAGAATAGTTGGATGCTGCTTATCTTCTCAGGAGTAAGGCCATTAAACCCAGAAACCAATCAGTACTACTGATTAATATTCTGAACTATTGTGGGGAAAAATTGACATATGCGTCACATCTTTTCTTATGAGAATGGATTTTAGTATTTAGTACAAAAGATAAATAACTTATAATTTATTATTAGGTAGAGTGCTTGCCTAGTGTGTATGAGACACTGTTTGGCCCCTAGCTCTGTAAAAGAATCATTATCATTATTATTATCATTTTATATATTTGTTTATTTATGCAGAACAGCTGATTGAACCCAGTGTCTTGCACACACTAGGCAAATGCTCTACCACTGAGCTACACTGCCAGCCTCAAAATATGTTTTCATTAGAATAGATTTTCTTTTGATCACTTTAAAATTTTCTCTTTTACATGAGGAGCCTGAGTCTTTTGATGTTACCTTAGAACACCAAAACCATCATTTTCTTTTGTATTTCTTTAAACATCAGAGACTGCATGTTTTTTTTTTTTCAAAAAAATTCAAGAATGTGATTTTCCCTCTGTTACATGTGAATTTTTGTAGTTTTACTTCTGCCATTATCTCTATAGTTGTGGAATTTTAAATCTAAGTTTTTTCAGTTTTTTACTGCTTCTTTGTATAATCCTAAGGTCAAATCTAATATGACAAATTTTAAAAGATTAAGCTAAATCATAAAAATAAATATCAATTAATATTTATTAGTGTATTGAATGTCTTTAATGTTTTGCAAACTTTCCCTTCAGTAGCTCATCTGGTACCTCCCACATTCAATCACATAAAGAAGAGTGGAGACCTAGATGTGGACCAGTTGTTAAGGACTAGACATTGTCTAATCTAGTACCTTCACCCTCTTCATGTTGTCCCGAGAGGAGAAGTAACTGTCCCAATCTAAACAAGATTAAAAAAAAGAACAAAAACGTGTCTCCTCATCTCTAAGGCAAGGACTTTTCCCTGCAGAGCTCATGGCTCATTGGATAAGAAAGTTTCAATCCAAATAACAGACTATTTTCAAGATCTGTTGAGGCTAAAAATTTCTGGTGTTTTCATTTTAAAATGAAGATCATTTTCAAACTATTAGTTTGCTTTGTCTTTTATTTTTAAAGTAAGCCTTTTTATTTTAGATCAGTTTTAGATTTGCAGAATTAATGCAGAGATAATAAAGAGATCCTGTATACCTCCTACTAGTTTCAAGTACTATTAATACCTGCTATTAGTGTGGGATTTTTGTAATAATGAATAGGCCATTATCAAACATTCTTAGTAATGAACTTCTCACTTTGTTCAGCATTCCACAAGTTTTTCTTAATGTCCTTTTTTTCTGTTCCAGATTCCATCCAGGATACCACATTGGATTCTCTAGTTCTATCTCTTTAGGTCCTTCTCGATTGTGACCCTTTCTCAGGCTTCTCTTGTGTTTCATGACTCTAGAAATTTTGACTTTCGGCTAGTCAATTATTTTGACTAGTACTGGTCATATATTTTGTTTTTGTCCTTCCGTTGATATTTGTTGGATATTTTTCCTCATCATCAGACTGGGATGATGTTTTTAGAAAGAACATAGATATAAAATTCTGTTACTCAGTCCCTGTTTTGTGGCAGGTACTATAATAGATGGAGGAAATGCATAGGGGAAATATTTACCCATGCCTTCAAGGACCTTCTAGGTTACTATGGAGACAGTGGGTTATTGAAAGTATGATTACTATAGACTCATTGTGATATGGGTACCTTAAACCCTTGAAGGAATGGAAGAGCATCCTGGCTTTGGAGTACTGGAAAGCCTTCTAGCAGAGGTGACACTGGAGCCTTGGAGGAAGAGTGTTAATGTTGGAGAGAGATAAGGAACTGCAGTGTAAAACACCCTGTTAGATTGTAGGATATGACAAAATTGATGCTACCTGTTAACTACAGTGGAGTGGTAGATATGGGTTGGAGATCAGGCTAACGGGTATGGATCCTGATAGGCCTTGAGTTAGACTCTGGGAATAATGAGAGAACCTTTGAAAGATTATGAGCAAGCTAATGATAACATACAGGCTTCTAAAAACACTGAAGTCAGAGGAAAACAGTAAGAAAAATTAGAGAGATTACAAAAATTGGCCATAAAATTTTTCACAGATGGTTATTACTACAGTCAAAATGGGAGATGGTTGGGATGGGGACATAGCTCAATGGTAGAGCATTTGTGCACCATGCCTGAGGCTCAGTTTAGTCCTCAGGACCACAAATGACACCAGTACCAAGAACAACAAAAAATAACATGGGAAATGGTGACTTTTGGTTAGTGACTGAAAGGAAAGAGAGCAGTAAGGAAGGATACAGGGAACATTTTTACAAAAATCATGAGTAGAATCTGGATATAGCGGTGTGCACTTTTACTTCCAGCAGCTTGGGTGGTTGAGGCAGGAGGATCACTTGAGCCTAAGAATTCAAGACTAAAACAGAAAAAAAAGCTAAAAAAAGAGGAAGGAGACAATGAAGGAATACTGAAGGGCAAAGTTGAGTGAAGTGTTGTTCCCCAAGTCCTACCAATCTGTTTTCTGATTAAAAGAAATTGAAATGATGTTTGGAAAGAGGCACATTTTATGCAATTTTGTATTCCATAAAATTCATATTTCCAAGAATGAGTGTCAACATTGCTATAGAAATATTAACAGGAAAATAGTCTAGATATTTCTTCTTGTTAACATTGTAAATCTTATTAAAAGGAAAATGTAAACAAAGGTAGTTTTGTGACTCATGTCTATGACATGAAAACAAATTTAAACTTCCAGCTCTTCTCTAACATAGAGGAGTGCTTCTTAGGGTTTTTGAAGATGCAGTTTATAAAAGCAGAGTTGTTCACCCATACTGGTTCTCCTGATATCAGTCTAGAGTCTCACCAAAAATAATTTGTTTTCTTGCAGGATGAATCTTTAAAGCAACTACAGGTACTTCATCAACCATGGCTTTTGCCAAGTGACACAGAGAGTGAAGGCGTCGAGGCAGAACAAGACAAACGTGAGTAGACACTGCTGTTTATTGACAAACTGCATTTACCAAGAAGAAACCCACAATAAAGGTATTTAATTTTCATAGCATTAAACAACTTCTGCAAAAAAATGTGAAACTTGATTATAGAGAACATTTTAAAATAAATTACACTTCAGGTCCATAAATTTGATTCAGTGACATCCTAATTATGATATAAAGGTCCACAAACTAACTTTCAAAAAAAAAATTATTCTTCTTGAAGACCAGCATGAAATGCTCTGTTAAAATGTGAATCTTCTATCGATATTGTAGAATTATATCAGTGACAACTTGCTGTTATTTAAGGAGCTTAAAGAATGTTAGGATCCATTTATTATTTATATAAAATTATCTTGGTTGGTTAAATGAATAAATTTATATTAAATTCATAATTACAAATTTATGAATATATAAATATATATAAACTAAGTCCATAAAATAAATTATCATAGATTTCTTTTGTGATACCAGAGAATGAATCCAGAGGTGCTTAAACACAGAGCTACATCTCCAGCCCTTTATATTTTTTTATTTTGAGACAGAGTCTCACTAAGTTGTTGAGGTTGGTTTCAAACTTGTGAACCTCCAGCTTTAGCCTCCTGAATCACTGAGATTACAGGCATGTACCACTATGCCTGGCATAATATATAATTTAAGACAAATAGAATATATGATTCTTGATTTAAGTTTCTGGGTTATTATATCAAGACAAGGATCCCTATACTGTGACAAGGCCCCTGTCAAGCTCTGCAGGGGATTAGTAACAGACATCTGGGTTCAGACATTTTGTTGAGAGGTTTGTGTTTGGATTATATAGAAATAGCACAAACTTTTAAATAGTAGCATATATAAAAATTTTAAAACCAATTGTAGATTGCAGAGAGAAATAACTATGTTTCAGGTATATGATAATGGCCCTCATCATAGCCAGTGTGAAGTTAATTAATAACTCTCCTGAGCCACATCCACTAGAGATAGCTAATGTGATATACAGGTAACATCAGGATTCCATACCCTGGGGTCCTAGCAGGAAACCACTCTCACAGGCTTAAAGGCATTAAGAACACCCTATTCCACTTCCATAGCCATAGGTGTATGTGGAGAGAGGGAGCACAGGAAGGAGAGGAGCAAAGTGACAGGATGCTTAGATTTGAGGAGGCAGAGGGCCCCTGTGTCACTCCAGCTGTGTCCTTGGAAATATGGTGAAAACCATGATGACATTTTATAGATTCTACTGGAGGGGGAAAAAACACCTTCAATATACAACAGATTTTTGAAGACTCTGAAAGTGGATTTCACTTTAAACAAGTGGAAAAGTAAAAAAGAATACATTGGAAGGGCTAAAGCAAGAAATTCTAAGTAAAATGGTCTAGAATCAAACGGTTTGTGGTACAAAGAAGAGAATCTACAAATCTGAAAAAAAAATAATAGTGGTCCAGAACTTTTATGAAAAAAAAAAAAAAAAAAAAAACTCAAACACATATGCAACACCCACATACACAAACCATCTTACATATATTTAAATATACAAAACTCTTACTCTAGAATTTGTGTTCAGTAATTCTCACTAAAGTTTTTTGAGGCTTTTTATAAATGTTGTATTAAAAAAATAAAAAAAAAATTTAGGCATCTGTATTTCTATTGTCTAAACATTAAATATATATACACACACACATACACACACACACTAAATACACACACACACATACACTATCTTAATTATATATGTGCTGTATCTAATTAATTAGAACTTAATATAGAAAAGTATTTGTCAAGCCAGGCATGATGGTATACACCTGTAATCCCAGCGGCTCTGGAGCCTGAGGCAGGGAGATTGCAAATTCAAAGTCAGCCTCAGCAAAAGTGAGGCAGTGTCTCCAAATAAAATTCAAAATAGGGTTGGGGATGTGGCTCAATGGTTGAGTGCCCCTGAATTCCATCACTGGTACTCCCTGCAGCCCCCACCAAAAAAAAAAAAAAAAAAGAATTTATCAGAATAGTACATTCTATCCAGTTCTAGATTTCAATTTATTTCCTTTATTCCAAATCCATGTGTCTACAATAAGCATTAACCCCAGAAAACAGCCTAATAATATAAAAGATACAAAAATACTCAGAACTTTCTTCAGTCTTTGTTATTTGATACATCCTGCCTTTCTGCATATCTTCATAAGATTTTGAGAATAAATGTCATTTTCTCCTCTTCCACTAGGTGCCGATTATTTCAGAGAGTCCATTTGTTTTCTTGATCTTAAAAGGATTCATAATAAACCCTCAATAAGTATCAGTTAAATTAATCAGTGAGTAAATAAATGAGTTAAAAAATGAATAGAGGGCTGGGGATGTGGCTCAAGCAGTAGCATGCTCGCCTGGCATGGGCGGGGTGCTGGGTTCAATCCTCAGCACTACATAAAAATAAAATAAAAAGATGTTGTGTCCACCGAAAACTAAAAAGTAAATATTAAAAAATTATCTCTCTCTCTCTTTAAAAAATAATTTAAGAAAATGAATAGGTTTCTTTGGTGCTTTCCTACTTATCAGGACAGTTGGAAATTTAAAGCAAACAACTGTGACTTTAAATAATTGTTATAAAATTATTTATGGTTTTATTATAATTTTAATATTGCATTCATTATTTTATCCATGGATTTTGTTGAATGGTCTATCAATCATTCTAAGGAAGACCATTCCTGAACTCTTGTAACCAGGGGCCTAGAACCAAAAAGATTTGATCTCAGCAATATCATACTGGGCACTGACCCTTGACAATGGTAAACTGTTTGAAATAAAATCAGGGTTTAAAATAATTAGGTGGTAATCATAGCCATCTGGAAATGGAATGCTAGCTAGCATTGTAGCCAGGCTCTTTGCACAGATGCAAATATTTTTCAAGAATAACTTCCAACAGCCAAGTGCTGGGACATGTGCAAGTTGGATCCACTGAAGCACTGATATCTCCACTTGCTCTCAAAGCCTATAGTTTGTGAAACAGCTAGAAAGATCCATGTACATAATCTACCTCTATTTTCCCAGTGAAAGGAAATAAATGACATAAATCGATGTGAACCCAGCATCTAATATAGAATTTATAGGCTCATATACTAGAAATTTATGAGTCAAGAAGAGGAGAAGTTCATCATTCCAACAGTAACACCTGTTTCTTGACTCAGCTTTCTGTAAATAATGCCTAAGTAATTTTATAGATTTCTCCATTTTCTCCTGAGACAAAATTATCATGGCAGGAAGTTTCCAAATAATGTCAGTTGTTTTCAGTGGTGCATATTTCTTATTGCACCATTTTAAAACAAGATTGATCTCAAATAAATATTACAAAAGAACACTTTTTAAGAAATGATATCAGAAGCAATTAAGTGGGAAACTTCATAAACTTTTCTTATAAACGAGTTAAGCAGAACACTTAAGTAGATTTTTTTTTTTTTGCTTTTAGTGGAAAAGTATAAATTATAACTGTATAAATTAAACTGATTAATTAAATTAAACTGATGTCTAGGGTGTTTTTAATCTCCCACATTATAGTCTAAAGTCACTAAATTAATCAAAATAAGGATGTTAGGATCTACTCAGGTTCTCCATATTCTTAGACTGTACTTCAGACCTATTGACAAAGAGCTTAAGTATATGGAACTCTGATTTCTGCATTTTGAGTAATTCCTCAGATGATCATTGCTTTTTCTAAGATTGAGAACCACTGGGAGGGAAGGTTCAATGAGTCAGGAAGTTTTTTTTAAAGAAATGACTCCACAGTGCTGTTCGACTTTGGATCTTCTTTCTGTAGGCCTCTTCCTCACCCATTAATTAAGTTAGTATATAAAATATGGAGTGGGAGAAGAAAGAAGACTGAAATTTGGAGGAATAAGTGTGGAGGAAAATTGAAGGACAGATCCTCCTTCGATGCTTACCAAGTCAAAAAAACAGTAGACATCTAGACACCATTCAGCCAGCATCCTCTAACTTCATTTTCCATTTTTTAAAATTATGGATAACCCAGCTAAAAATGAATGGGAATAAACAGAAAATGAAAAGCAAACCAAACCATCAAATCAACACAGATGCCCTAAATCAAGAAACAAGAGTTGGAATGGCATGTAGAAGCTAATGATGTCAAGATACATTGAGACTTCAAATTGGAGGCCTGAAGTTGTAATGTTTATCATAACAGATGATTTGCTGCTGGGTCTGCGTCAGTGTATACAATACTGTGCGAAGCTGCACCCTTCGGGCTGCCTCAGGCATGGAAAGGGAAGGAAAATATCTGTAGTCCTCAGCTGTGGAAAAAGTGAGGAAGATTGCTATCTGTACTGGACTTTGGATGAAATATACAGTTCTGTATGAGTAAATAAACTCTTAGGTCTGTACTTCAGTTGTTGGGTTTAAAGGTAAACTCCCTATGTTGTTAGGAACCCTAATTTATAGAAACAATTGGCCATCACCATTCAAATTCATAGGATCCCTTTTGTATATAAAGGCAAAACTGGGGCACTCACATCTCACAGATTTTAAAGTCAACTTTTGCTGAAGGTAAGCTCTCATCCAAGATTTACAAACTGTATGAAAAATTGTAGTAACACCAGGGAGAGTCTGTGGATGCTAGGAGCAATAGAATTACCACGTTCAGAATGGAAAGAAATAGGTCAATCTGAAAGAGATTGCATTAAAAGTATGTTTGAAATACTTAAATATCTAAAAGAGAATGAAAAATACATACTGAAAGAACTAGAAAGTGAGAAAAAAAGACATATTTAAAAGAATTTAAAACATTCAGACTAAAAAAATCATAACATTAAAAATTGAATCAATGTGTTAAATAGTTCTTTAAAACTGTGAAGAGTGAATTAGACAAATGAAAAATGTGTAAAAAATAAAGTGGCCAGGCACATTGGTACACACCTGTAACCCCAGATACTTGGGAGGCTGAGGCAGGAGGGTTGCAAGTTCAAGTTTGGTGTGGGCCACTTAGCAAGACCCTGTCTCAAAATAAAAATAATAAAGATGGTTGGGGGGTATAGCTCAGTGGTAGATCACTTGCTTAACTTATGCAAGGACATGGGTTTTATCTCTAGTACAAAAAAAAAAAAAGAACAAAAAGAAACTTTGAGCATCAGGTTAAGCAGTATATGAGATATAGACATACATAAATGTCACATATACATGCATATAAACATATATAGCTTACAGTATTTATATATGTAAATAAGTATACATAAATATATATACAGATTATACATATAATAAATACATCATATATGCTTGTATATGTATGCGCAAGTATATATGTATATGTAAGTATACATATGTAAGCCATATAAATCCAAACTCCAAAAGAAACTAGAAAGACATGCAATGATGAAAGATAATGACTGAAATGCTTGCAGAATTAATGAAAGGTTTTAATTTTCAAATAGAGAAGCATAACTAACATTATTTATTTTAATGTTCACTTTACAAAAATGTTGGATATAGTCAGGAGAGAAAAATGTTTGAAACAACCAGAAACAGTTGTAGGATGTATATGAAAAGAGTAAAGTTAGGCTTAAGGACTGTTCTCATCAGCGGAGACAGCATGCCTTTGAAGACTGCCAGGCAATCCTCTGCCCATAGACTGTTGGGCAAGTGACTGCCCCTCTTTATTGATGGTTTCCACTTGGCAAGACTTCATTCTCATACTTTTTTGGACATGATTTCTTTGAATATATTTATAGTAGTTGATTAAAATCTTGTCTAGTAAGTCCATCAACTGGGTTACCTTAAAATAGTTTGATTGACTGCTTTATTCCTGTTTCTGGGCCATATGTTCTTATTTTGCAATATGTCACTTATTATTTTTATTACTATGTTATTTGCTATATATAGCCACTTGAAGCCTCTGCTCAGTAGCTTAGTGGTCAGCTTATGATCAGACAAGATCTTAAGGCATGCCACTGACATTCTATCAGTTTTCAACTCAGCTTCCAAAGAGCTTTAAGTCAAGCAGAAGTGAGAGACAGATCTGTATCAAGTGTTTTTTAGCAAACACATAGCACTGCACACCTTTGTAGCTTCCTGTGGACATCTCATTTAGCAGGTTTTACTTCTATGTTTTTATTTTATTTTTTGTAAGCCTTTTATTTGCCTCAACTAGTATTATTTTATCAAGTAGCTGTTATGCAAAACCACTGCCCCTGGATGTTTTTGAAAGTCCTAGAGGCAGATTTTCTTCCAGAGGGAATCTTAATTCCAGTGAAATAAAGAAAAGCTCAATAAATGAGAATTATCCAGGTATTTTCTTTTTTAAAAATATTTATTTTTTAGTTATAGTTGGACACAATACCTTTATTTCACTTATTTATTTTTATGTGGTGCTGAGGATCGAACCCAGGTCTCACATGTGCAAGGTGATCGCTCTACCACTGAGCCACAACCCCAGCCCCTATCCAGGTATTTTCCATAGTGACAATTCTTGGAGGATATAGCATTTGGGAACCCCAAATCTATTCTGTTTTCTGAAGTGAATGTAGGCTGTTTTGATCACAGTTACTGTTACTGTGAGGGCATGTTTTTCAGAGCCGGAGAAAAGTGTATTGATATAGGTCAAGTTAAAACTCTATACAACACAGTGTTGGCGTTGAGATTCAGCTGTTTTTCTTAACTTAATGTTCTATGGCTTATACTAAACCTTTAGTTAATTTCCAGGATTATAAAAAAGTAATTTTTGATGATTCTTTTTTTTTGGGGGGGGGGTTGTATTAGAGATTGAACTCAGAGGCACTTGACCACTAAGCCACATTCCTAGCCCCATTTTGTATTTTATTTAGAGAGGGGTCTCACAGAGTTGTTTAGTGCCTTGCTTTTTGCTGAGGCTGACTTTGAACTCAAAATCCTCCTGTCTCAGACTCCCAAACCACTGGGATCACAGGCGTGCGTCACAGTGCCCAGACATCTTTGATGATTCTTGCAAGTATTTCAATTATTTTTGTAATGAAAATCAAATACACTCCATCACTCAGTCCTTTTAAATTTTTTTTTTTTTTTTAATTTTCAGACAGGAGTTTCTGAGGCTGGTCTCAAACTTGGTGGTTCAAGGACCACTTCAACTTGGTCCTCCTACCTCAGCCTCCTGAGTCTTTGGGATTACAGGGGTGCATCACCGTGCCTGGCTTCTATTTGCTTTTATTAGTAGGTTTTCAGAAGCCCCTACACCAACATTCCATAGATGCTTCTCTTTTCTTATTTTCTTTATTTGTCGGCCTGGTTTCCTTTTTGACTGAGAAGGAGAGCGAGTGTGAAATTTTCATAATGGGGTATTAGAACCAGACAGTATCCACTTCTCAGTCCTAGCTGCATGAAAATCTATTAAAAATAATTGTGGTAAAGTAAGTTTAAGGAAATTCTACATATTCCTATATTTGAAGGACTCTCATATAAGACATTGACATTGATAAAATGACAGCTTTTCAAGAGGAACAAAGCAACTGTATAATTTTAAATGAACAGGTCAAGTATAATCAGCATCTTAGCCATTGTTGAACTTGAGGAAATGCTATTGAGACTCTTCTAAAATATTCATGCAATAAAATCACCTAGTAGTCCTATACATAGTAGCAAGATCTGCTTGACTATGCGTAGCCTAATGTTTTTGCATATTTATTTGAACTCTTTGCAGAATAAGGTTAACTTCTACTTTCAGAATATCTATGGTTGACAGAATCTCAAGTTCTGGAAGAATAAGTGATCTGAACCTTTAAACTGTGCTAAACTAGTCTAATCTCTCAATCTTATTTCTCTCCATTAATTAACTATGGGGCAATTGAGGTTCCAAGAGACTATATGCTTGTTCATACCACCTAGTGAACAGCAGAGGCAGAACTAGAACCAAGGTCTTCTAATTAGACCTAATACTATTACCCCCATTGCACCATCCCCAATCATGGCCATCCCCACTCCTATTCCAAGGAGTGACACAGTTTATGCCATGTCTCTTGGGAGCAGAAAGGTGTGGGGCATAACTGGAGCCACAGGATGCAGTTGTCTGCAGACTATGACGTGGCTTTTCATCTTGAAGAAAAATCTTTCTTCTTTTAACCTAATCTCAGATAATTTCTTCCCAGGTAGTCTTCTAGGATTTATATTTAAGGTATGCATGTGATAGTGGTGTTAAGGTATCACTGCTTATTATGTCCCTAGCTCCAAACTAAGGCACTGATGTGTTATTAAAAAATATAAAGGGGAGCAGTGGACCGTATAGAATAAATATGAAAATGAGTTCATGGCTAATTAGCTCGGGCAGGACTCAGAGCCTCAGGAGACTTGGACCTCTCTGGATTTTAATAGTATTAGGATTATGGTATCAGAAATAAGGATTTGGCTATACATATCCCAGGCTATACATATCACATCATTTGGTCAGCTTGGTTACCCTCCAATACACATATCTGTAGAGAAAAGACATGCACTGGAAGCAACAAAGAATAGAATAATAGCAATAGAATAAAACAACACCAAGATGACTACAAAGATGCACTCTCAAAGTCAAAATGACAAAACCATAAAGCAAACTGTAGTGGGTTCTTTTGGAAGCTCAAAAGAAATCTTGATTCTACTTTAAGCCCATTTTTTTGATGTCAATTTTCTATGAACTTTAGAAAATTCTAAAGCATCTAAAGCATAGAAGACAATGAACCCTCTAAATTACATATATCAGACATTTGCAGTTTAATATCTGTAATTATCATAAATGCTTCAGGATTGATTTTTAACCAATAAATGTCCATCAACATAATTACTCTTAATTATCTATTAAAAGTAAGCTAATCGAATGACAAATTGCAATTTTCTATTGTAATACCAATTATTGAGAATTATTTTGGTTACAAATAAATGTTTGTAATTTCTAGAGGGCAAATACCTGTGAATCATTCATGGGTATTCTTGCATTGACATAGTTCCCATGATTGTGATAAAACTCTGATATTATAAAAGGTTCAATTGATTCCTAAGGCCCTCAATAATTTAAAGGATAACATTTAATAATGTGTAAAGTTTAATCTCATCAAATAAACTATTACTAAATTTAATGGAAAAATGTGTCATGTTGCTCAGCAATATGTAGGATTACATGCTTCAGAGTCCCTGCTTTGTTTGTTAAACTTCTTTGTCATGTGTAACAGTTGTCAGAAAATTTCATAGAGAGCATTGGATAGGCTGTGCTTGAATAAGACAGATTAAATTTTATTTTGCAATGCAATTTTACTTTGGATTAGAGTATTATACAGAGTTGAATTCTTTAACACTGAAAATGGAAGATGTACGGTCCAATTTTTTTTTTTTTTTGGTTTTTGTTTTTAAAGAAATCAAAGATATAAATGAGTAGCACATGTTTTTAATCCTTTCACTAAACACTTTGTCTTGGAATAGTCTTATATTTGTTCTAGGTGTGGCTTGAAATTTAAAAATAAAACAATAAAAATAAAATGAAAGAAATTTTAGTTCATTTTCTTGGCCCTGGATGAATATCATTTGGGGGCAGCTTTAGGTCATATGGAGCGTATCTTTCACAAATGAGAAGAATGTATTGGATAGTTGCAAGTAAATCTGAATTGTTTATCTCTATGGATTTTTTTGTGTGTTTATCTTCAGTCATTGAAAAAAAACATATCAGCCAAAAAGTTTCATGATTTCCTTTGGCTCTTTTTGCAGCATTCACCTACTTCACCGTCACAAATTAAATGAACTTGGAAAAATTGTCCCAAATCAGAAATTTAGTTAAGACTAGCCAACATATACCCCATATGCGCTATTGGTCAGATTATTTCCTTAGAACAATTATATTTGTGAATCTAAAAATGTATATATATGTAATGTATGTATTATTGAAAGGTCAGCTCAGTTATTCCCACAACACAAGTATTGGCTACCATGTGCTGCACTCCGTAGCATGGGAGTTATGAAGTAATATATCATCTCTTTTTGTTATCAAGTCACAAAGAATTTCATAAATACCTGAAGCAACCGTCATACTATTTTGTGTGTGTGTACATGTGTGGGGTACATAAGATTGAATCGAGGGCCTTGCTCATGTTAGGCAAGCACTCTACCATTGAGCTATATCCCCAGCCCTTTTTAAATTTTTATTTTGAGACAGGGTCTTGCTGAGCTGCCCAGAAATGACCTAGAATTTATGTTCCACTGACCTCAGCCTCCTGTGTAGCTGGGATTACAGGTGTGCACCATAGCACCAGGCTAGTCATACTATTTTCTTAGTCATACTATTTTTTTTCAGAGAGCTATCATGTTGGAGGAACTTTGATGAAGAAAGTAGGGATGAGTAGGATCTCAAAGAGTAGGGAAAAGCCAAAAGTAGCAAGAATAATAGCATGGGAAAGCCTACAAAGACAGGAAGAGCATCATTATTCTTGATAGCCCAGAGAACATGGCAGTTGTATTGTTTGAAAGAGACATCAGATACAGAAGATTAGAGAGAAGTCAGTCTGGAACATGTGGGAAGTGCTAGGTAAAATCCCCAGTACCACAAAAACAAAGATTGAGCCCTTATCTGAAGTCCTAAGGTATACGTTGACTTTCTATGAAGGGATGTAACTGTTTTCTCACCACGTATGTAGTCTCACAGACTCACACCATTTCAAAGATGGACAACATCTTCCAAACCTTTTAATTTTAAAAGTGAGGAGACTAAAGCCCAAAGAATGGCATCAACTTTTCATACCTCTTTAGCAAGTTATTTGACCAGAGTTCAGAAATACAGAAAATTCTGTAGAAGTTAGCACACTCTGCTTTCTACTCTGGTTGGCTTGGTTTTGGATTCTGTATTCATATTACAGGCCCAAAATTAAGAATTTGGATTGGATTTCTTTAACTGAAAAGTAAGTATGCATTCAGAGGAGGAATATTTAAGAAATTGGCAATGAAGCAGTGTTTATACATTTTTTCTCCTAGTATAGATTTCCCTGTAGATTTAGTTGTAATTCTTGGGGAAAAAAAAAAGGTGGTGGTTTGAAATAGATTTCTGCTTTTGTTAAAAGTCTACATCTGGGCTTAACTTCCTAACGAAGGCTGCATTTTGAAAGGACGCTAAGGGATTATTCATTTCTGTATAGCACTATTTAAAGGCAAGATGCTGGATGTATCAGCAGACATGCTTTGTTTGGTTAGATCAATATTTTAGACATGAAAATAAATTTAATATTAACAAATTGGGAAATACCAAGTTTAAAAAAAATCAGATAATATTCTCTTTGCAAAACAAAAGATACAGTAATACCAGGTTTGCATTTCCTCATAACAACACTTAGTGTGAGCTGAGCAGCAGGCTTTGGTGATGAGCACAGGACAGTTTGCCTTGGTTCGTACCACTTGCCAGTCTCCTCAATGCAGTTTGCTTCTCCTGTGCACTCACTTCTCCATTTCTCCACTGCTCAGGTAGAAGGTTGTGGCTCCTCAGTCTGATTCAAGTAGTGGGTCTTCCCTGTTAGCCAACATTATCTCCCTCTAGCTGCCCAACATTTTTCAATTCACCTTGTCATGTTGCCTAAACTAGTATGAAGAGTCAAAATTTGTGTAATGGAAAGAGGAGTGATGGTTTTTTGATTTGGAGGAGACATGTTATAAAATCAGAAAAATAATAAGTAACAAGTAGAAAATGCCCATAATTTCATCACTCAAAAATTGTTCATTTTGCTATTTTATCCCCCAATTATTTTTTAAAGAATTATCATACACCCTCTTTCTCTCTCATAGGCATGTGCACACCTACACACACACACACCCACTCACACACATACACACATACACAGGATCATCTATATAATAATGTTTGAGGATATATACTCTATATTGAGTTTCATAATAAGGCTTTAACATTATAGATTAAATATTTTCCACATCGTTAAAATATTACTTTATAATATGTTGTGAAAAAAATAAGTGCATAGCATTTTATTATCTGTATATACCATGATTTGATGACTTTACCCTTTTGTGGCTCATACTGATATTTAAAATTATTTTAAATGAAACTGGGAGGATTATCTTTTTGCTAATTCATCTTTATAAATACTTACAATAAATATCTTAAGCTTGTTAGGTTAAACTTGAAAATTCAAATAAAATGAACAACTCTATGAAAAAATACAGTTTGCCAAAACTGACGTAAGAGGAAATAGAAAATCTGAATAGTCATATAACTTTTAGAAAATTAAATCCATGATTAAAAATCTTCACATGAGTGCTAGGATTGTGGCTCAGTGACTGAGTGCTTGCCTCACACATATGAGGTGCTGGGTTTGATCCTCAGCACCAGATAAAAATAAATAAATAAAATAAGATATTGTGTCCATCTACAACTAAAACAATATTTCAAATAATTTCACATGAAAAACATTTCAGGACCATATGGCTCTACCACTGAAGTCTTCTAACGTATGAAAATAATTTCCATGTTAAACAAAAACTTCCAGAGAATCAACTTCTAGAGAAACATTACCCACATCACTTTGTGAGGGTTGCAATAACAAAGGCATTACAAAAAAAAAAAAAAAAAAAAGAAAGAAAACAACATGGAAAATAAGCCAACTGATTTGTGAACATACACATAAAAATCCTAAACAAATTGGTACTCAGATTCTACCCATATATAAAGGATAATACCTGAAAATGTTGCTTTTATTGCAGAAATGCTATATTTGATTAATTTTTTAAAAATGATCAGTGGAATTAACCAGAGTAATATGATAAATAAGAAAAATGATATCAATAATGCATAAAATTATTTGATAAAAGTTGACATCTATTCATGATTTTAAAAACTCAGTGTGTTTGGAACATAAGAATTTATTAATCTTAAAATCTATTTTCAAAAGTCCTATAGCAAGTATCATACGTAATGAAATATTTAAAAATTTTCCCCTTTTATGAATGAGACCAAAACTTCCACTTAGACTAGGAAAATATAAATTAAAATGCTTAAATAATTATTGAAATCTTGTTACAATATACAGAAAAGCAAGGAGATACTTACCTATAAAAGATAGTGGTTATAATTTTGCAGATATTGGTAAGTGGGAGAAGGAGCTTCTAGGATTGGCAGTGTTCTATTTCTCAACCCAAATGGCTGATAATGGATATTTACATTTCTTTTTAACCGAATTACACTTTTTTTTTGGTACTTTTTGCATGTATATCCTTTTTCAGAATTTTAAAAATAGTGTTGAAATGTTTTTGATTTTCTAATTGTTTATAATAATGTGTTTTGTGTTGCTTATGAACATGGATTAAAAACATTTCTATGTAGAGAATTTTATTTGGTAGTTCATGAACAGTTTGTTCTGTCAACTGAAAATTGTTTTCTTCAAAATCATTGATAACATCTTCAGTGGATCTGCAGTGGCACTGACTCTAATTTCTGATTAGAAATTAGTTGCAATCTAGTGGAAACATTCTCTTTGACTCCATTACAAATCAATTTCACTCAGCTTTATGAAGCCATTTTTCTCTTTTAAAACCATATGTATTGAAACTTCACAATTAAGAATGAAATTTTCTGTCTTCAAACTTGAAATTGGTTCATATATGTTTACCTTTTAACTTAAAATATTCTTGAGGACCTATACTAGTTCTTGCCAGTTTTGAACTTCTCACAGCCTCTTGGGAAAAATTTATTGCTTAGGTACTACAGAATATGCTTTTATGAATCAAATCAAATACAAGACTTTTATAGATATTGTTGAGGAAGTATAATACTATTTTTACCAGCTAATATATTAAAGCCACATAGAAGGCAGAAAAAAATGGGGTCATGTTTGAGACAATTTGTCTAACAAACTTCATCATTAACCTTCAACTGAGAGACAAACTAGATATTTGTCACATTTTTTTATTGGTGCATTGTAATTGCACACATAATGGTGGGATTTTTTTGTTACTTATTTGTACATGCACCTAATATAACAATATAATTGAGACAAAGCAGATTAAGATGAGGGAAGGAACCCAGCAGAACAAATATCTGGAATTTACCCTTTTCCATTCCTTCTATCTTAGGTGGGGCTCCTTATTGGCAAAACCTACATATAAGCAGAGGTCTTGGACGTTTCATTGGGTTATAAACCACGAACCTGAACCCAATGTGGCAGAGAGCTGGGTTTTGAAAACAAAGTATATTGGGCAGGGAAATAGTAGCTTAAGACAAATGCTTGCCTATCTGATTCTCTATCTTTCTTCATTTCTGATATTTGGGCCTAAAGTTTAAATGTTTTCTCTAGTTCATTTCCCCTGCCTTCCATCCTGCATTTATTTTGTTGGTAGAACAAGCTCTGCCTACATGGTTTAAATTATCTGAAGTGTGTTAAGACTTCCTTGATAATCAGCTTATGACTAGTTTTGGACAATTGTTTTGAAGCACCTGATTCTTGAAACAAGCAAACAAACAAAAAGCAACTTATATTCTGTTGTTGGGTATAGTTTTCTTTATATATCTATGATGTGGACTTGGCTGATTGTGTTAAGTATTCCATTTGCTTACTGAATATTTTGGGGAGTATTGTTCTATTCATCACCAAGAGATGAATGTTAAAACCTTTTATTGTGATTTTGCATTTGACTATCTTTCTTTGTATTTAAGTTAATTTGTGTTTTTTTTAAATTTGAAGTTATGTTATTAGCCTTATACAAATTTAGAAGTGTACCTTCACAATTAATTGGAACATTGATCATTATGAAATATTCTTCCTTATCCCTTACAATTAGTTCTCATTAAATTACACATTAAGTGACATTATTATGACAGTTTTCTTTTGATTGGTGTTTATGTAGTATATGTTTTTCCATTCTCGAATTTTTCAACATTTCTATATTCACATATATCAGACACATTTCTTCAAAACAATGTCTAGTTAGATTATTTTAAAAATCAATTCTAACATTTTAAAATTTAACTCATTTATGAATTTATGTGACTTAAGTATTGTTAACGTTAATGTGTTAGTTTTCCTTCACTATTACAAAATACCTGAGATAATCCACTTATAAAAAGAAAGATTTATTTTGGCTCACAGTTTTGGAGGTTCCACTTCATGATGAATTGGCCACATTGCTTTTGGGCTTGTGGCAAGGTAGCATCACATCAGGGTGGGTTCCTGTGACAGAGTGAAACCACTCATCTCCTAGCCAAGAAGCAAAAGAGAGAAAAAAAAAAGAGGAGACCAGGGTCCCACAATCCACTTCATGTTATGCCTCCAGTGACATAAGGACCTTCTCCCACCAGGTCCCACCTCTAAAAGTTTCACCACCTCCTTATAGTGCTACCCTGGGGATTAATCCTTTAGCATATGGGTTAATAGGTGACATTTAACATCCAAATCATAGAAGGTTGCGTTTAAATTTACCATCTGAGTTTATACCTCATTTTCCCCACTAAGCAGTGTTACCACCTGCCTCCTTCATTGGATTATCTTTTTATGATTGTTCGTTTATTCTCTATTACCTTAAAGGTTATAGACATTTTAAACATTCTTTCATTCTCAATTCTTGAGATTTTAGGCTGTACTATTTACTTAACAATTCTCATGTTAATTGACCTTTTAATTTTTTCCCTTAAGACATTTTAACTTCTATATCTCTATTCTGAGTTGTCCACAAATGCTGGCACGCATTTAAATTCTGTGTATATTTTAAACACCACAAGGCTTTATGATTCTTGTAATAACAATTGCCAATCTTTGTTTATGTTTTATTCTATTTGTTGCTACTCATGCTTTCCCTGTATCTCTAAGACTGAATTTGGATTTCCTTTCTTTTGCCTAAAGAACCCCGATTAAATTTTTTTTTCTTAGTTTGTAATTACAGATGGTACATTATGTTTGTTGAGCATTTATTTATTTCTTAATTATTCTTGAAGGATGTGTTCATGGAGTATAAATATTAAGAAAGTTTTTTTTTTTTTTTTTTTGGTAATTTTGGCAATTTCAAGATAGTCCATCATCTCGAGAAATCAGTTGTCAGATTACAGTTACTTCTTCAAATACTTTTGAGATTTTCAAGTCATCTTTTATTTTTGTAGCTTTACTGTGATGAGCCTAACTATGACTAAGCTCAGTTTATTTATTTTCTTTGTATTGAAGTTGGGTTATCAGCTTTAATATCTTTTGGTAGCTTTGGATTGTCCCTTATTCTCTCTCATTCTCCTAACTCCCCTTTCTCTCGCTTCATTTATTTGCCTTCTCTTCCTTTTAACTATTGCTATGTAACTAATCACCCCAAACCTTAGGGGTTTAAACAAAAATAATTTATTTTGTTCACATATCTGTAATTTAAGCATGGCTTAGCAAGGAAGGCTTGTAAATTTTCCGTGAAGGGTGAGCTAGAGTAGTATAATCGGTCTTGAGGATATACTTACAGCATGGTTAACTTACATGTATAAGCAAGTTTTAGTTGTTGGCTAAAAGTCCATTCATGGCAAAAGACCAAAGACTTTGATTTCTCCCCATGGTGGATCTTTGCTTATTCACTTCTCCATGAACTATTTGGGCTTTTCATGTTGTTATAGAAGAATTATAAGAATGAATGTCTCAAAAGACAGAAAGTAGAAAATCCTGCATTTGTTGAAACTTGAACTTGGAAACTCACAGTGTTGTTTATGCCATTTGTTGGTCAAGTGGCCACGAATAACAGATTGAAGGTCAGTGAATGCAATTCTACCACTTGGAAGAAATGCAAAACAAAAAAAAAATGGGTGTTACATTTCAAAATTATCATAGCCTCCAGTTTTACATATATTAATACATTTTAACTTCATGTAAAATACATCTCTTCACATCCCATTTTTTCATCTGTAAGATTCTGGGTATCTTGATTAAAATTCTTTATTATTTTTCTTTTTACTATATGTTGTTTTGTGAATTTGCATTATTGTATTTTTTTGTTTTGACATTTTTATGTAGTTCATTTTTAGATTTTAGTACTTTAAAAAAATTTAGATATTGTCTTTAATTTTCTCATTGCTTCTATGGTCATCTTATAAAAGAATTTTAGGTATTCTCCCAGGATATAAGAGATCAAAGCAAACTTTTCATGCTTCTAATTGGCACTTCTACATCCATACCATTGTGGATCCCATCTTATTTTATCCTTTTTCCTCCTAGTTTAGACTGAAGACTTACTTTCTCATAACAACAAAACAACAATAACAACAAAAATCAATGTATAGACTATTCTGTCCAGCAGCTGCTATAATTTCCTTTTATTTGAACTAGTATCAAAGCTGAATGGCATAGTCTCAAAAGAGCTAGTTGAATATTTGTTATTTGGATCTGGCAAGAGATAGTATTCTGAAGATAGACATGTGTCTGAGGAAACTACTTGTGTAGGTACAATAGAAAGGGTATATGAAGATAGAATGCTATTATTTATCTCCCCCTTAATGGAGAGGTACTAGAAACCTTCAGGGAAACTATAAATCTACAGGATAGAAACTGTACTGCCTCAGATCCATGCTGCTAGATGGGTAGACACACAACAACATGACAAAACAAGGGAACAAATTGTCCCAAACAAATCAAGATGCTCCAGCAATAGAATCCATTGATACCAGAGTGGAGGAAAATTCAGAGAAAGAGTTTAGAATGTACATAAACTCATCTACAAGGTAAAGGATTATGTAAGGAGTTAAATCAGAAAATACAGGAGGTGAAAGATCACTTCAGTAAAGTAATAGAGATTCTGAAAAGAAATCAAGCAGAAACCCTAAAAACGAAGGAATAAATAAACCAAATTAAAAATTCAATGGAAAGCATGACCAACAGATTAGACCACTAATCTGGAAGACAGAACTTCAGGACAGATTACTTTTAGTCTTGAAAACAAAGCCATTTATGGAGAAAAGATGTTAAAAATATGTTAAGAAACCATTAACAGAACTTCCAAGAAGTATCGTATAACATTTAAAAAAAAACAAATTTAAGTTTTATTGAGATATATGAAGGTGGGGAGATACAAACCAAAGGAATGAAAATCTCTTCAGTGAAATAATATCAGAAAATTTCCCAAACCGAAAGAATGAAATGGAAAATCAAATACAAGAGACATGAAGGACCCTAAATATATAAAATTACAACAGACCCACACCAAGTCACATTATTATAAAAATGCCTAACATACAGAGTGCTAGAATTTTAAAGGCTGCCAGAGAAAAACCTCAGATTATGTTTAGGCAGAAACCAATTTGAATCTCATTTGCTTTCTCAACCAACCACCTTCAAAGCTAGGAGGGCTTGGAATAATGTATATCAAATTCTGAAAGAAAATGGATGCTAACCTAGAATACTATACTCAAGAAAATTAAGCTTCAGATTTGAAAATGAAGTAAAAAATACATGATTAAGCAAAAGTTAAAAAAGAATTCACAACTAGAAAACATGCACTACAGAACATTCTCAGCAAAATACTTCATGAAGAAGAAATGAAAATTAAAATGAAAACTAACAAAGAACAACTACACTGAAGGAACTGTCAATCAAAGGAGAAACTAATTCTAATTAAAAACAAGAAATAAACCAAAATGACTGGGACTACAAATCATATCTCCATAATAACTTTGAATGTAAGTGGCCTAAACTCATCAATCAAAAGACAGAGTGGCAGATTGGATTAAAAAACAATGCACAACAATGTGCTGTATCCAAGAAACTTATTTCATAGGCAAAGACATCCACGGACTGAAGGTGAAAGGATAATAAAAAACATATCAATAATATGGATTGTGTAAAGAAGCAGGGGTTTCTATCCTCAGGTCAGATAAAGTGGATTTCAACCAAAATTGATCAGAAGGGACAAAGAAAGACATTTCACACTGCTTAAGGGAATTATACATCAACAAGAGATAGCAATAATAAATATTCATGCCCCTCAAATGGTGCATCTATGTACATCAAACAATCCCTTCTCAATTTCAAGAATCAAGTCAATCACAACACAATAATACTGGGTGAGTTAAGCACACCTTTCTCACTACTATAAATATCTTCCAAACAAGAACTAAATAAACTATAGAACTAAATAATACAATCAATAATTTAGATTTAACAGACATATGTAGAGTATTCTGTCCATTGATGTTTGAAAACACTTTTTTTTTTCTCAGCAGCACACATATCCTTCTCAAAAATAGCCCATATCGTAGGCCACAAAGCAACTCTTAGCAACTCTGCCTTCTGTCAGATCATAATGGAACGAAATTAGAAATCAATGATAAAATAAAAAAATAGAAGCTATGCTAATACCTGGAGAATAAATAATACACTATTGAATGATGAATGGATCGGGGATGAAATAAAAAAATACTTAGAGGTAAATGACAATAGTGAAACAACATATCCAAATCTCTGGGAATCTGTGAAGACAGTTCTAAGGGGAAAGTTCATTGTCCCTCAGCAATGGCGAGGGACAAGGCAACTCAGTGAGACCCTGTCTCTAAATAAAAATACAAAATTTGGCTAGGGATGTGGCTTAGTGGTTGAGTGCCCCTGTGTTCAATCCCTGGTGCCCTCCCCCCCATGCCCCCAGAAAATAAGAAAGAAAATCTCCAAATAAATATCCTAACATTATATCCCAAAGCCCTAGAAAAAGAGCAAATCAACACCCAAAGCAGTAGAAGACAGGAAATAATTAAAGTCAAAATTGAAATCAATTAAATTGAAACAAAAGAAACAATTCAAAAGATCAACAAAACAAAAAGTTGATTCTTTGAGAAAATAAACAGAACTGATAAACTCTTGGCCATACTAATGAAGAAAAAGAGAGAGGAAATTCAATTTACTAATATTCATGATGAAAAAAGAAATATCTTGACACTACTGAAATACAGATGATAAGCAGGACCTATTTTGAAAATTTATACTCCAATAAAATAGAAAATCCTGAAAACATCAACAAATTTTTAGAGACTTATGACTTACCCAAGTTGAATCAGGAGGACATACACAATTTAGATAGATCAATTTCAAGCAATGAAATAGAAGATGCCATCAAAAGCCAACCATAGGCCAGGCAGATTCTCAGCAGAATTCTACCAGATATTCAAAGAAGTATTGACACCAATATTCCTTAAATTATTCTATGAAATAGAAAAGGAGGAAACCCTTCCAAACTCATTGTATGAAGCTAGTATCACTGTAATCCCAAAATCAGACAAAGGCACATTAAGGAAAAAAAAAAACTTTAGACCAATATCCCTATGAACATAGATGTAAAAATTATCAATAAAGTTCTGGCAAATCGCATACAAAAACATATTAAAATATAGCATAGCATGATCAAGATCATGATCTCAGAGATTCAAGGTTGTTTCAACATACGGATATCAATAAACATAATTCATCACATAAATAGACTTAAAAACAAGAATCATATAATTATCTCAATATATCCAGAAAAAGCATCTGACAAAATATAGCATCTCTTCATGTTCAAAACACTAGAAAAAATAGGGATTGTAGGAACATATTTCATCATTGTAAAAGCTATATATGTGAAACCCAAGGCGGACATCATTCTAAATGGAGAAAAATTGAAAGCACCCCCCCGCCAAAACTGGAACAAGACAACTTTCACAACTTCTATTCAATGCTGCCCTTGAAACTCTAGCCTTAGCAATTAGAAGATTGAAATTAAAAGAAGAAATCAAACTATCCCTATTTGATGACAACATAATTCTATACTAAGGAGACCCAAAAAATTTTACCAAAAAACTCATATATGAATTCAGTAAAGTAGCAGGATATAAAATTAATACCCATAAATCATTGCATTCCTGTACATCAGTGATAAATCAAATGAAAGAAAAATTAGGAAAACTACTTCATTCACAATAGCCTCAAAAACAACAACAACAACAACTAGGAATCAATCTATCAAAAGAGGTGAAAGACCTCTACAATGAAAACTACAGAGCAAGACCTTAAAGGATGAAAAAATGTACCATGTTCTTGGATAGGCAGAATTAATATTGTCAAAATGATCATACTACCAAAAGCACTACACACATTCAATGCAATTTCTTTTAAAATTCCAAATATTGTTCTTCATAGAAATAGAAAAAGCAGTCATGAAATTCACTTGGAAAAGTGAGAGACCCAGAATAACCAAAGCAATCCTTAGCAAGAAAAGTGAAACAGGTGTCATTATAATACCAGATCTTCAACTATACTATGGAACAATAGTAACAAAAATGGCATGATTTTGGCACAAAAACAGGTAGGTACATAGACCAGTAGTACAGAATAGAAGACATAGAGACAAACCCACATAAATACAGTTATCTCACATTAGACAAAGGAGCCAAAAACATACATTGGAGAAAATATAGCCTCTTTAACAAATGATGCTGGGAAAACTGGAAACCATATATATCAAAATGAAATTAAAACCCTATCTCTCAACTGGCACAAAACTCCACTCTAAGTTGATCAAGGACTTAGTCATTAGACCAGAGACCTTGCACCTAATAGAAGAAAAAGTAGACCCAAATCTTATGAAGATAGAATGAAAGGTCTAAGCATGGGACTGCAAAAGTATGGCATAATAAATCTTCCTAACTAAAAGAATAGTTAGCATATATTCTAATAGAAGCCTAATTTAGTAATAAATTGGGAAAATTGTCACCAAGTCTAAAATAAAACCACAAAATCTATTTGGAGGATATATTAGGAATTAAAATGTCATTGTCTCATAAATTAAGATTTTTTTGTAAAATTATTTGAATATTTAAAAGAGGAGACAATAGAAGAAGATTAGTGTTTATTAAATGTTTTTGTTATGCACCTGGTGTAGGTACTATTACTCTGATTTTATAAAGTGTGATTTGTTAAATATTCTTTCCCAAGAATACACAGTAAATACCATTTACATTCTACCTAATAAGTTCCTATGGTCTACTCTGAAATTTTACTACATCTCTAAAAACTAAAAATATATGGGTGGAAGGGATGTGTTTATAGGTAGCATCAAGGGAGGAATTATTTTACTGGGTACTGAAAGAGTATGTATCATCAAGAAAACACTTAAAACGAGAAAAAGAAAGAGCAGCGTAGAAAGAAACTGAAGCAGTGATACATTTGGATACGAAATCTGCTTTTAATAGAAACTTCAACTTGATTTAGTTATATTTACACTGTGTTCCAAATTACTATCTACAAGCAAAGTCATCCAGAAAATTAAGGGAGGCATATATGATAAACATAAAAATTAAAATTTTGACATAATAAAATAAATAGCGTTTAGTAATTACATTAAGCATGTTTTCAATCCCATAGTAAGCTATTAAAAGTAGAACAACTGTTCAAAACACGCTGCCAAGTTTCTTCAAAATGACTTGTTTTGAAATGTTGACTAAATATCACAGAACTGTATATCATCTTTAGTATAATTAAACATTTTTTCAGACCAAAAACATAGCTTTTCTTTTTATTCTGAAACATAAATTATATGTGACTTTCTCCTTCATATTGGGACATGGAGGATTACCCATTTGTTAACATTTAAAATGAGTATTAATTATTACTTATATAAGGCTTTTAGTTTATACATTGCTTGTAACTATTTAAGAATCAATCTATTAAGAAAAATTCAGTTTTAGTATTCCTATTTCACATTGTAAGTGTTTAACAAATATTTATTTCATAGATATTTATGCATTGGCTCTTTACTTAGTAAATATTTAATAAATGATTAAATTCAGTTCAGATTTGTTGAGCCTGAGTCTTCATCTTTGTCTCCTGATTACTTAGGGAGGCCATAACATCTACAAATATACACACATGCACATAATAAGTGGTTTACCAACACACACTACAAAACAGGACATGTTCAGTGATATAATGTGTGTTTAACCTGCTATTGCTCTAGAGTAGTGGTAGTTCCATCAGGATGGCAATGACCATGATGCATTAATATAGGATTTACCTCAATCCCTACACATGCATTTGTGATTAATTGTCTTAGCTGATTTCTGTTTTTTTTACAGAAAAACAGTGGAAACCTGTCCTATACCATAATCCTTAAGAAATAAAAAATGAGTGTTCTAATCTTTATTTCCAAACCTGACACTACTCTCTTACTTGTTTATCTCCTTCTAAAGCTGCTTCATTTGTTACATCCTTATGCATGTGAGAAGGAAAGGGCTATCACCAGTGCAGGGAGCCCTACTTCAAAACAGGGATTCAGTATCAGGCTGGATGGCCCCAACACCAAGTCAATATCCAAGGAAGAACTTTATTATGATAAGTATGAAACAACAGAATAAATCAAATCTTACTCTAGTTGAAGCTTCAATTACCAACAGAAGCTTTACAGCATTTCTGAAAATGAGTTTTACATGAAAAGTCTTTTACCAAATCAAATAATTTTGGTGACAATCAGGTTAAATAGATTTTTTTAATTACTAGGACTTTTTAGGAGTTTTTAATACACTTTTGTATAGTTTGATTCTCCAAAAAAGCAGTTGTAGTAAGTTGTTGTCTAAAATTCTTTGACTAATTTTATTATTTTATTTTAATTCTTTGACTAATTAACCGTTTATAGACCATCTATTTTAATATCTATGTTCTAGTGTATCTAGAACTAATTTTTGAACATTTGAAATTGCTTATCTCTTTTATCTTCTTAGTTTGTCTGCTGTTACCCTTAATTTGCCACTTCTTTTGAAGTAGAATATTTATGCCACATTATCCTCTAAGCGCTACTTTTCCCTTCCTTCAAAGTAGCCACCTTTTCTGAATATTCTTCTGCTACAGGACTGCATTAAAAGGAATTAAGTTTAGCATGTAATATTATACACACAGCATTATAAATATGGTGTACGTGTGTGTATATGTACACTATCTCATGTAAATCATATAGCATCATGATACTGGTAGAATTTATAAATTTTATGATATCACAATATGGAACGTGTAGACATCCAATATTAAATAAGCTATGTTGGGGTGCCTGGCTTTCCTGCCAAACCCAAGCTGGGTGTCAGAATCATGGATGTAACTTAGAGGATGTCTTCCCACAGTACACATCTATAACAAAAACACTCTCTATATTTATTTCAAAAATCAATAAAAATTTAAATAGAAAATGACAGAATTGTTGAATAAGAACACACATGCTATTAAAGAGTTAATTGTAAATTGCAGTTCCTTACATATGGTAAGGGAAGTTCTGATATTAATTTCAATGAGCTATCACTAGGAATTTGTGAAACCAGCAGGGAATTGTGTTTGAAACATATTTTATCCTGGTCTGGCATGTTACTTTTTTTTTCTTTCATTGTGCAGGTTCTGCTGATCTTCTTTGTGTTCCATGCTCTTCTTGTCCTACCCTGGTCTACTCTGGTATGTTTGTTCAGGGCACTTAATATCAATGTCAGGTAATTGTGGGTGCTATCTCCAATGCTCAAAGTTCATATTTTTGAAAACCATTCTCCTATTGACTTAATGGGAAAAGATTTTGTGCCAAGGACCCTGCATAATCTTTCTCTCTCTCTCTCTCTCTCTCTCTCTCTCTCTCTCTCTCTCTCTCTCTCTCTCTCTCTCTCTGATGCTGTGTAGGTCTCATGTCCTCATTTAGTCCATATTCTCCTATGCTGTGATGATGGGATGGGGATTTTAAATCCCTTCTCCTTAACAGGAAAATACAATTTAGATAGAGTTGAGCTGAAATACATATCCCTTGGACTGTGCAGATTGTGAACTCTGTCACCATTAAGTATCTCCTAGAGTTGCAGTGTCACATCCATGGACATGAAGCAACCTATGAACTGGATATAAAATCAGCAGTGTCTCTTCTCCACATGTAATAGGACCACAGAATGTAAAAGCTGGAAAGAACTTTCGAATCATCTGCTCCTCTCCTAATCCCACGCTGGTCTCTTCTCTCAGTACACCTACCAAATGGTCATCCAGACTCCACATGAACCTTTGAGTAACGGGGACTTCATTATCTCCCTTAATGCTCATTTATCTTTGTTATTCTCTAGATGATCAGTAACCCATTCAGTCTGTATTAGGAATCACCTACAGAAATAATTTCTGCAATGCATCAGGATTTAGCTTTCAGAATCATAGTATATTCATTGCCACATAAAACGTGAAAAAAGTTTTACTATAAATCATGGGAAAAATGTCACAGTAAAACATGAAAAGCATATAAAAAGGGAAACAAAACCAAAAAAAAAGAGGGTTGATTCAAAAAATTATACCAATCTATATGATGGAAAACTCTGATTCCAATAGGAAGGATGAAATATACATTAGTTGGATATAAACATACATATATATACTTAATCTGATATTAAAATATTTATTACATATATATGTGCATTTTAAATAAAAATATTGGGAAAATTTTCCCAATATTTTTATTAAAAAGGCAAATCATAAGACAAAGTATTAAATATAACTCATTTTTGGTTCTATATGGTAAATAGAAACATACACATCATAAATTTACAATTCAGGTTACTGTCTGGATGGTTATAGACAAAATGCCATCAGTGGTTGTCTCTGTGTGGTATAATAATAGTCCTTTGATCATTAATACTATTTTAATATTAAATTTTAATGCTTAAGTTGTAAAATATGTTCAAATTGTTCTAAAATAAATTACTATCTTATTTCGCTCCAAAATCTGAATCCTTATAGCCATCTTCTTCATGATTCTATCTTTTGGGGTTGTACACAATACTTGCAGCACTGTAGGTACACTATTATATGGTCCCTTTTTCCGTCTTTCAAGTGTTCTTTGTATGATAAATGGGCACACTGTTCTTCAATCCAAGAACTGTCAATCATTGTTGTGATTACATTTAGTAAAAGCCTGCCACGCATCCAACACTATGACAGAGAATAGCATATCACCATCATGGGCGACAGGGCACCTTTTGTGGTTCTCATGGAAATTTATTAAGTTGTGAAGAAGACGTATAATGAACAATTATTTACACAAAATGCTGATGATTATGGTGACAGTCATTTGGGTGAGATAAGTGCATGCAGCAGAGAATTCTACCTTCAGTAGTAATGGTAAAGGAGTCAGATAAAAGGAGTTCGTGGGATTGGTTGGTGTAATAATGCATTCCAGAGAGGGAAAAATGCAAAAACAGTCACATTTTCTTTTTCCTTTCTTCCTTACTTTGCTCACTCTCCTCTGCTAGATAATATTTTTTTTGAACAAACTGCCATATGCAAACTATTCTTTCAAGACTTGTGGGTAATTTGGAGATTGATAGTTTTCTTCATAAATGTTTAAGGTCTAATTGGTGAATCAGAAATATAAAACATAACTATGACAAAGCAGAAAAAGAACATCAAACATTCTAAAGAAATGGATACTTTCCCTTGCCACCCTCATCTGATTAGGATTTTATATTTGTACCAGAAGTTTACATACTGAAAGAAAATTATGGTTAATAGAGGTAATACTCTAATGACAATGTCTTTGTAAAAAGTTTGTACTGAGTAGAGGAAACCATTAAGATCCCAAGCTTTCTTTTTAATATGTTGCACTACTGACTTAGTCTTAAATACATTCTTTTTAATTTCATTTCTCCTCTACAGGTCTGTGAAACAAGCAGAAGAAGTTACAAGTGGTCCTTAAAGAAATTCCAATTATTCAAATTCTTATGTATAGTCCCAATTTTATTTACTATGTGTAATCATTTACAGAATGGTTATTTTTATAATATCAATAATAAACAATACTATTATAACCAGGGGTGCCCATGATGTATGTAATCAGAGAACACTAATCCCGGCAAAGGAATCTGGGTGTGGTCAGGATACCTGCTGCCTGTTGACATGGTTAGTGTCCTGGGTTTAGATTACTTTATACATAGTTACTAATATTTGATATATTAAATATTGCCTGATTCAAATAACTTTGCTTAAAATTTTTCTGTATTTTAACTTGTCTAAGGTTTTCTACTTCTTCTATTTTTATAATATCTTCTCATTTTTTAGATTAATAAACATTGTACTTACCCAAATGTGCCAAGATGTGTTATTTAGATCTGTGTGGGAGGTAGCTGTTTGGTATCATCACCGGCTATACGTGTCGAGTGCGGCAGTATAAGAGGTGCATTCCCCACTACTGCTCCTTCCATTTTTATTTTTCCCATCAGAACAAATAATTGATGTTAACTCAATAAAGCAAATCAATACGGAAAGAAATGCATGCTATCAAGGCACATGCAATGAAAATTGTTTGAGAATTTTTGCAATTATTGAATTATTATTATTGAATTACTATTCATTTTAAATTTGTATACTTGCTTTTGGAATGTGCTATGCATTGATGATGAATGAATGGATCTAAGTAAATTTATTAAGTATGTCTACTGTCTGTTTTATCTTACTTGTCTCAAACTAAATTTGCTTTCTGGACCATTAAGGCAATAAGGTTGCATTGTTATAAAACTATCTGAATAGCTATCAAAGAAACAAATGTAAAGGCCAGAACATGGCTAAAAGAATACAAAAAAGGAATTCTGATTGTATGAATTAAGTCATATTCCAAATATAAATAACATCTATTACAAATAATACAATAAATTTTCTTATATTAACTTTTTCTTGTGTATAGAAACTCAAGAGACCAATTTCCCTGAAATTTTTTTTTAAGTAGAAACAAATGTAAAACTTAGACAACAGTAAATTTTTGAGCAGAAAAATGGGAAGGCAATATGTGTTTAAGGGATCAGAACACTCCTTATTTAAAAATTCTTACTGTGAATAATATTTCTTCAAAAATGTTCAATTGAGGGAGTATGTTCATTGGAAATATTATTTTTATTAGTGGATTTTAACTATACAGAATAACGGGCTTCATTGTGGCATATTCTTACATGCAAATAATATACTTTGAATCCTATCCACTCCCTCCCCCCATTAAGAAGTACTCTTCTGTTAAAACATATCACCCCTAATACCTTTGTTTAAGGTATTTTCCTCCAACAATCCCATGGTGGTTTTTGATCCTCCTCTTGCCCATGGACCTTTTTCTGAAGATTCTCATCCCATTAAGTGCCACATGAACCTCAAGAATCAGATCCACTAGGATGTCAGATGATAGAATATATATTGCCAAGGATGCTGTCAAAGAGAAACAAAACCAGACCCTCATTAAAGCAGTAAGGACAGATCTTAATCAGGAACCAACTATTGTAATAGGGAAGATGATCCAGTGTGAGCTGAACTCAACTTCAATTTGTGTGGAGTAGTAATAGGCCTTTTAAGGTAAGAATGAGGGAGTAGAGAGGGGGAATATTGGGGATTTGAGCAGAAACAGGGAAGTGGATATTTATAAAAAGTGTGCAAAGGAAAAGGGGTTTAGTTCATCTGGAATTTACCTAGGTTGCTCATTAGTGCTTATCGAAGATCAATTTCCATTCTCCCTCAGGGACTGGGAGACATGCCTGCTGGAAAGAACAGTAAATTTTGTTGGTGTCCTTGAGCTTTCTTAGGCAGAAACTTAACAGAATTGAACTCATTCATCCCTGGGGATGCAACCTCATGCTACTATAACCTAGATTCGTATTTATTTGTTCAAGACTTGAGGGGCAGGGGTGGATGAATTCACTTGTGTGGACAGTAGGCAGGTTTTACAGTCAGAGACATGAGGCCTAGTAGAGAAAAGGGCTCAGAGGGCACTAAAATTTGGTGAAAGGGAGACTCTTCATTATCTATACTAACTACATACACACACATACACACACACTACATTATAATATCTGTCCTCTAATCTTCATCCATACCCTTAACCACTTTCAGAAGCCAAAACCAAGTGAACAGTTAGATCCTAAATCAGGGTATGTCTGAGGTTGCTTTCTAATATTTAGTTCCAAATATCACACATTGAACCTGTGTTCCTTGACATGTAACTTGGCTTCCATTACTCGTATGGTTTTTAAAAACAAACAACAACAACAAAAAATAAAAACCCAAAACAGTTCCAGAGATATGGCAATAGAAGGGCTTGAACCCTCACCCCCCACCAAAGGACTTTTTGAGATACTCTTCCGATTTCCCACCCAAAATCACTACTGTGAACAGATGGCTCTGGGCTTTATGTCATACCATAGCCTTTGCGTGTGCCTGACTCAACCATGATAGCCTCTGACCTTCTGGACATGGAGGCAACACCCTTGTCTTCAAGAGTGTCACAATCTAGTGGGGGAAGCTCCCATATGAATATATGGTTTACCAGGCAGTGATAGAGGCTGGGTTGCTATGAAAAAACCAAAGAGCAGTTGTGAACATATCTGGTATCTGAACCTGGAAGAGGAGAGTTGTGGAGTGGATAAAAAGTCACAGAGAGGCTCCTTGGAAGAGATGATACCTCAGCTCATTCTTTAACATTTACATTGAGTCAAAAGGCAGGTAGGACAGCCTGAGTGGAAGCAACAGAGGAACACTGGAAATCTGAGTGGGCAGAGTGTACACGGAATGAGTGCATGGTGTTCATCATGGGAGCACACAGAGTGTGATACGATGTGGTAGTTGGTGAGAAATAGGATTGGACCGGGACTTCTTGGGGGAAAATGACAAATCATCCTGTGGTCTTCAGCTCTGAATGTTCATAAGAGTTGCAGACGGTCAGGCCCCATCTCTGAGACTAGGATTCAGTTGGACTGAGTTGGATGTCGATTGGAAATATTATTTTTATTAGTGGATTTTAACTATACAGAATAATGGGCTTCGTTGTGGCATATTCACACATGCAATATGTGAATATGCATTAAGTATTTCAGTACCGACTGAAAAGTTCTGATGAATAACCAAGGATGACAGCCATGGAAGAGAGCCACTGAAGATTTTCAGCAGGGGAGAGTAGAGTGAAGCTGTCAGGTGAAGAGTTAGGTTTAGATTAGTCTGGCATATGTGAGGAAAATGGTAGAAAACACATGAAATGGGCAAACCTAAAAATGGAGAGACCAATTATCTATTGCAGAATTTAAGACAAAAATTCTAGGGGTCTACTTGGGGCTATTAAGGCAAAAAAAAAAAAAAGGTAAAGATCCAATTGTGGTGAAAATTCCATGTCCAAGGAAGCAGAAAAACACCAAAACCTTGTAAGATATGGCTGCTGTGTAAATGATCACTTCTAGCAGGGGAGGGAAGGAAGTTGCCAAGAGTGCCTCCCAGGACTTGGGCCTGGGAGTAGGGATAGACCTCAGAAGGAAAAGCAGGAGATTCACTGCTAGAGACAAGTTCCTTGAAGATGTGTTGTTATGGAGCTGTCTATAGGCATTTGATCTGAGATATCCAGAGGTACTGGGGCCAAAAGGGGCTGAAGATATAGACTTGTTACTCATATGTTTATATACGGGTGTGTGGAAAAGATGAAACAGAGCATGGTGACTAAGGACAGCCTCTGGTATGAATGAGTGCTCTCGAAGGAACACCTAAGTTTGGTGCAGGCAAAAAGAAGACAACAAATATCTGAGAGGATATTGCAGCTACTCTGAAAATAGTCAATGATGACTTTTACGCTGTTTTCATAAGTTTTCCTAAGTTAGATTTAAATTTGGTATTTGACACAATGTGAACTAAATTCTTCCTGGAATATACTTCCTTAAGCAATAGGTTGTACTTCTTTTAACTGGAAGGCCAAGAAAATGTTCACTTTGGATGGAGCCTCCAGGGATGGGACCAACAGGAGCTGTGACTATCCTGATGTGATGCTACTGCACAGTACACTAAGAGAGAGAAAAGAGAAAGGTTTCATAAGCTGACTATTTCTCTACCTCCTTTCTTTAAAACAAGTGGATATCTCTTCCACAGGACTTGGAGAATGTCAAAACCCCCTCCCTATTTCATTTAATGCTCATTCAACAAATATTTATAGTAGACCTCTTAATAGCAGACCCCATAGGTAGACCCATAGGGTCTACTGTTACAGACTCCTGGGATCCAGCAGTAGCAGGATACCCAGAGTCTTTGCATTCATGGAGTTAGGTGACTAGTGTGGGCATAACACTGATAGTCAGTTGTAACAAATCTTAAGAACAAACTGCAGAATTCTATGGGTCTACTTATTTACATATTTAATTTACATATTTAATTTACATATTTAAGGCAAAATATGGTAAAGATCTAATTGCCTTTGGGAAATTCCAGAAGCAGGGGAGGAGATAGAACAAAAAGTCTGTGAGGAATAATAATCTACATTATACACAAGGAATCTTGCACTTTGTTTCATGGACAATCTAAAATATTAAGAGGGTTATTCAGATGAAGTTGGAGAAGTTTGATGGGAATCACAGATAGTATTAAAAAGGGAACTAAAAGATATTTTGAGAGAATAGTTTAGAACAAGAGCCGGTGAACAGGACAAATATGGTATATTAGCTGAAGTGGATATTTGAGTGTGTCTAAAACACAGGGGATGTAGTTTTGCCAAGTGAAGCAGACGAGAAATTAGTAGCAGCCAAACCATAAAGGTTGCTGTAAGATATATTACATTAAGAGGGCAAGAGGAACACATGGAAGAGTTCTGAGCAAGTGAATAGTGAGATTTGCATTTGGGGAAGACAATTTTTAGCATCAGTGTGGAAAATTATCATAAAGGGATAAGACTGGAGGCAGGGAGAATGATTAGACACTTGCAGTAATAACACTGGAGACCCAGAACTGTATACATAGGGGAGGAATTTAGAGAGTTAATTGATTAAAGGTGGTGAGGAGGAGTCACGGATAATGGTCAGATTTCTGGCCAGGACACCTGGTGGTGAAATATGTTTACAACGATGGGCAGATGTTCAGTTCAGTTGGGGACATTTTCAAGATTTTGAGCATCAGGAATGTACAGATGACCCAACAAAGCATAATAGAAACAAGGCAATTAATGACATCATCCATTGAGAGTCTGTGCTGTGGAAAGAGGACAGAAGTCTCAGGGACACACCGGCACTTTAGAGGCTGAAAAAGTGATTTCAAGAGTCAAGATTTTTATGTACACTTGACAGAGTGGGTGGCCCACACACGGCTTCTAGGAAGCAGAAGGTCAAAATCCTTGCACTTCAGGGTCCCTGGTTCCTGTAAGCACAGCTGGATTTCAGGAGCGAGACAAGCCTGGGCTCATTTGTTGAACAACCTTTAGTAGTTTGGGTTAATGAGGCTGTAGACATTTCCTGTGGGTGGATGGAATAAAAACAACTCTTCTATGGGAATAGGGAGGGGGAATCTAAGGCACTTAGAATTTCCCTTATGTAGGAGGTAAATAAGGCATTGCAAATTGGAGCTCCTTTCAGTCCGTGTGTGATAATGTGTACTATTTCTTTGTAAAACAGCGACAAAGGGACCACTGGCATTTTTATAAGGCCTAAGAATTAGTTCTTCTGGTATATTTCAGGGTAGTTTTTAATTTGCAACACTTTTTTAAATTTAATATCCTTTGTTAGCTGAAACTAATTGAATATAAATTTTTGATTGGTTCTATGGAAAATAGCCATTGTTAGCTGCTGAAGTCGAAGTCCTATAAGACACTCCTTGGAGGGGAAAGAAGGAGCAGCCACCATCCTCTGTCTTAGGCATGCTGTTCTTCCCTTTTCCTCTATTGATGACCACAGCTTGCCCACACTGGACATGTTTGTTGGTTTTTTAACTTGTGTTTGGCTCTCTGACCACTTTTCTGCTTGTTTTTGTAAAATTTCTATGGTGGTTTCCTGTCCATTTTGGGACTTTGATGCTTACAGAAACTGTCTCTAGAAAGCCAACAGAAGATCTGATGTCAAATCTCAATGCCAAGATGGATTTGAGCATTGGTAGAACCAATGCTTTGGCAACTCTCCTCACTCTTCTGTCATTTACAATATGTCTGAAGAACCCTGGGTGCTACCTGCAGCCCTAAGGTATCCATATGACCCACTGTCTGAACAATGCATTGGCCACACAGTGATTTTTGCCTACCACATGGCAGGAGGAGTGCATGGCTTTGAGGTTATGGCAGCGCATACGGTTTCTCTTGGGAGATGGCCAAGCTGTGGTTTAAAAATGGAGACTCTGAAAAGCTTGCAAGTAACTGGTAAGCTTCCAGCATAATGTACAGCAGCTATGCCTATAGGGTCCTTTATAAAGAGCAGACATTTGATTGAATGACTTGCCCAAAGTTTAGCTTACCAATGGAGAACTATGGTGGTTGTGGAAATTTTATTGTTATATGTTGCAAATTGTTTTTTTTTTTTAGGCAAAAATATTGAGCACATAATAGAAAAACTTTCTCAGAGCATATTCAGTATTACATTATCCGTGGCTTAAATTGGGCTATGGAAATTTGTATTTCAGCAAAGGAAAACAAAGAGGTATACAACCTGAGTAAGGTATAAACCAAGATTTTAGTATCTTTTATGTACTCAGTGTTGGGATTCACTATAAAATTTAGGTATTTTGGATCTGTGACAAAGTACTATTACTCAGTTTATCTCATTCTCTTCTTTCTAGGAACATGGAAGATTTCCCAGTCCCATGCATTTAGTTAGGGTTACATGGCTAGTTCTGGCCAAGGGGAAGGGTATATGTGTCATTTCCAGTCTAAGATATTGAGATGACAATATATAAAGATGTTTAGGTTCATGGCTGTGTGAAATAGAACCATACTGACCTGTGTTGGACAGGTAATACAAGTGAGAAATAAATTCAGCCACTAAGGTTAGGGGTTTGTTATTGTATGGCTTGTTTTGAGAATTACAAGCCAAATTCTCTCCTTGCCAAGAAAGATGGCTCCCAAAAGTGCGATTCTAGATCATGTTAACACTCCAGAGTTTAGAAAAAGTATACCTCATCACGATCATTATAAAGAAAGTGTATCAAAGAAATGTTGAGAAAAGTAGGTCACAACTTGATGATTTCATAAGGTACATTACAATATTCATTCAAATAAGTCTCACCTTGACTTAGTCTAGATTTCTTATTTAAAATCTCAAAGAATTCAGCACCTGTGTATTTAAAAATCTGTGTGAGATGGGCACAGTATATAATGAAGAATTGTAACTCTTTAAAAGTCTTTCTGCAACTTTGAATTTACACAGCTTTAAAATCTAAAGATAGTATTTACATTCAGAGAGAAAGTAAGGGAGTTGGCTTCCATGGCGATGAGATTTATCATAATGAAGTAAAAGAGACATGTCCATAGTAAACCCAAGCTATAAAATGCATATAGGTTTTGTGGAACTGATTAGAGAATTTCATAGGCACAACTGATGTGTTTTTAACATCTTATTTTCTGTCTTTGGTTTATTGTGTTCCCCAAACAGAATTGCATGCCTTGGGAAACTATTTTGGAGATGAAGCTATAAAAATAATGGAAAAATGAATTCTACATAAGTGACCTTCACCAATGATAGCCAGATTTAAGCAGATGGTCTAATTAGAAGGAATTCTATAGTCCCATAACAGTTTTGTTGAAAAGGAAAGGCAGAGAGTTTGTTGTACACATGCTGCATTCTTCAGAAGCTGAGTAAATTTAGGTAATATAATTAACCCTTTTGTGTCTCAGTATAATAATGCTATTGTTGTTATGGTTAGCGAACTCAGCAGGGCTATCTGCCGTGCCTTATGCCCTTATCACCTTTAATCCTCATCTCATTAATAAAAGGCTTAGAGGAGTTCAATACCACACACCTGTTCATGCCATCACTGTGGACAGAGGCTCAGACCTAGTATGTCTTAGTCCAGGGCTATTAGTCACCTTACCAGAGAGCTTATTTAGCTATAAATATCCAAGCTTAAGTGAGGTTGTTATAAATGGTTAAATGAGGTGATATATTTAGTATCCTAATTTAGTGAGAGACACTATCTTTTAGGCTTTATATTGAAATACTGTATCTTGGGTGGATTAATAACAGAAGTCTGTTTCTTACAGTTCTGGAGGCCATGGATCTGAGATCAGGGTGCCCATATGGCCAGGTTCTGGTAAGGTCCCTCTTCTTAACTTGCAGATGGCTGCCTTCTCACCATGCCCTTTGGCTGAGAGAGAAAGAGCTCTGGTCTCTCCCAGGTTGCAAGAACAGGAATCCCTATCATGGGGTCCCTGCCTCATCACTCATCTAATCCAAAGCCTTATCTTCAGACACCATATACTGGGTATTAGAGCTTCAAGATACACATTTTGGAAGCGACATACATTCAGTACACAATAGATACAAAAAGTGCTAAGGAAATGGAGGTGATTACCATTTTGATGGTACTAATTGTATTATTGTTACTCAGCTACTTAAGAAATGATTATAGGAATGCAGATATCAGCCTGAAAAACTTAGATCTTTAGTATTTTCTGAGAGAAGAGCAAATTAGACATAACTATTTTAACATGCCTATATCCGAAAATTGGTATTATGATATAGGCATGTTAAAATTTTTCAAAATAATCTACTTGACTGTGACTTCCCAAAACATCCACAGTAATCGAATGGTGAAAATAACATAACATTGGGACATGCAGGCCCAACTTAGTAAGGATGAACTTGTGCTTGTCATTTTTCTAACTTAAGTCATTCTCAACTCTAACTGTAACATCTCTTCACTTGGAAGGATTTTTTAGAAATATTCAGAGCTGGGATCCAATCCCAGAGAAATTAATCAGAATGTCTATATTAAAATGCAGGGATGAGTGCTTATGGATCTTCCCAGGTGATTCTTGTGTAGATAGAATTAGAATTCTTATTCTAAGGCTGACAAAAACAGCTTGAAAAATGATTAACTATTAAAAGATATTTGAAGACTCTATTTGCTTTATAAGCAAAAGTTGAACATACCTATAGTTTTCATTGTGAAGTAGATTTATAGTTATGAATTTTAAATAATCTTTTGTGAAGTTATTTTTTGTTGTTGTTAGTAATATGGATCAAGAACTTCTCCCATATCAACTGCTTCCCTGAGGACTTTATGTGTATTTTCTCATCTATTTTTATAGTGGCTGCAAGAGATAGTGCTTGGGTTGTTTTGATTTTATAGATAAAACAACAGAATCAAGGAGAAATGTGAGTAAAAACTTATTCATGATGATAAAGCAGGTTGCAGGGCATTTCTATGAACCTAGCACCCAGAGAGGTCAGCCCTCATTGTGCTCTGCTCCAACACAACAGGTATGTAAGCCTCCCAGACCAAGCTGACTTTAGTACAACTTCAGGTCATTTGGCCACGGAGACGTAAAAATGACATGATGATTCATAGCAATAACTTTAGAAACCGTGTTGTGCTGCCATTGACCCTGGTCATTGCTGCAGCTCTTTGCCTCTTGCCTTGAGTGACATACAGTGATGAACTGATAGGCTGCACCATCTGGCTCTGAGAATATTCTCTAGTGATGGTGTCTAACTCATTTTCATATCCTTAGGGTTAGGCTTGTGCTTGCACATAGTAGGCTTTCAAAAATATCAGTAAGTGTTCAGTAAACAGAACCAGTTACTGTGGGGAATTTCTTAGGCCTATTTTCTGAGAAAGCAATTAAGAAAAAGTTTCTTCCCGTCCCCCTAGAAGAGAAGTTGCCTCATTTCCCACATATAAAATGTGCTTAATTTAATATGTTTAGTAATAATAAAAGTAAGCAAAATTGCTTTGTGAGGGACAAACTTTGAACTGAATGTTTCATAGGCACTAACTTGCTTATATCATCACAACAAATCAATCTGTTGTCATTATCCTCATTTTGTCCTTATGGGGATTGAGGGTTTACCTCTAAGTAACTGGCCAAGTGAAAAAGTGGTGGGGGCAGGGATTGAATTGTGAATCCAAGGATATGATCACTGGAGTCTACCCCATCTTCATTAGTATTTGTAAGTAAATTGGCTCTGCTAGAAAAGGTCAATGACCAACTGTAGAGTAAGCCATGGTGTGTTACCTAATTTTCCCACTCCCTCCTCTAAGAGCCTACTACCTTACTTTTCCATTTGATTAGGCAGAGGTTGAGGTAGTTTAGGATTCAAAGTAAATACTTATGATTGTTCTCTGGTCTTGAAAGAGAGACTTCCTGGTTATCTCCATTTCTCTAACTCACACTTTTCAACAACAATGAATATGTGTGCAGTTCCAAGCAGGCTAATGTTGCACACATATTCAAAGGCAATCTGTGGATAAAAGGTACAGTAAGAACTTCCCTAGAGGCCAGAAAGCCAAACTCCATGCTGTGAAGTGAATGTAAAGGGGATCCTGGGTAGAGCCACAGCCAGGCAGTTTTGAATTTTGATGGGTCTAAAGAAACATCTGGTGGCTAATCCTGCACATCTCCCAATTTGGTGATTCTCTGTCTTTGCCGCCCGCCCCCATTCAGTTACACCTTGTTTATTCCCTCTTATATTATAGTGAAATAATTGTGATTGCACGTTACATTGGAAAGACCCTTTGACTGGGAAGGAATGGGAATGACTTCCTGAGCGGTCATGGACTCCTGCCTGTCTGCTTCATTGTATGTCCCTCCTCCTCTGGGGTGAGCATGCTTGGCAAAGACAGAATGAGCTCACAGGGTTGCCCCTGGATTATTTTTTAAAATTGCATTTCAAGAGAACAGATGATCTTCAGGGAGCAAATAAAGTGCTGTATACGTTCTGAACCCAGATGCCTGGGAAACACCAACTCTGCTTTCACTCCAAGTTGAAGGTCTTCATTTGCCAAGCTGATTGGTGCCAAACGCAGGTTCATGGTCTTTTGCCAGTGTTCCTCAGAGAATCAGACACAAGCCAAAATAATAAATTCATGGCATCAGCTCTGCATCTCTGTTAAAATCTTGCTGAGTGGAATGTTGAGGAGATGAAAAGGAAAGGGGTAAGCTTGAGTTGGTCTAAACGCCATGAGAGCACTTGCCATGAAAATCAAACCAGATCCTGGCTGAGGGTTGCAGTCATTGGTCAAATTCCCTTCCTGTTTTCCTTTTCATGTTCTTTGTTTTGTTTGCCTGATCCTTTTACTGCACGGTTCTTGTGGACTCGGAAGTAAAGCAATACCACAGAAGTGAACCCAGCTTGTGGTGTTCTTGACAGAGCCAAACCCAAGACACATTGGAAATCTTCATTGCCAGCCCAAGTCTGTGAGATTTCCAGCCTGATAGCCAGACCAAAGAGGTTTGGAGTGATGTGTGGGCCTCCTCAGCACGAACCTTTGCAAAGTTTGTGTTTGTTTTATTTCATTCATCTGTCAGCGGCATTGAATTTTTTCTTTTTTGGGGGTCGGGGGGTGGTTAACCTTTTATTTTCCTTTAATTTTTTTTGACAGAACCATTAAGTAAATACACTTCCAGGATCCAAAAGATATAGCATTACAGAGAATGTGATATTATACTGATTCCTTCTCCTCTCATCCATATTAAAGGTCAGTCACAGTCTGCCTTTGAGATTCTGTATTTGTTAAGCACCCTCAGGATGGTATAACTATAGGGAGTAAGGCTATGTTGCCATACCTGATGGTGTGCTGGTAAATATTTAACAATCCTGTGTCTTCTAATAAAATGCCCTGATTTGTGGTGTATGCCCATTTCATAGTTTAAATATGCTTCATGACTGATTCCAAGCTACCAACTTCTCATCACTGATTGCACAGCTGAGGACAGATGTGCGTAATAATCCTGGCCTTGTGTAGCTGATGCCCAGAGAAACTGGGTTCTTTGTTCCTCTCTTCAGACAAATAGGGAGAAGAACTAGAACTGAGAGGGAGGCAGCATATCTCTATGCAACTTGTACTTTGTGGGATCTCACATATAAATACTATGGCTTTTGGTTTAGTACTTAAGACTTTTGGAATATTAAAGAGCAATCAACATATATGCCTCCATTTTTCTCTTTGGATTATATTCAAGATCTAGTTAAAGGTTTCCAGTTGAGAGCATTTAACCGTTAAAAGTTAAATTGCTAACTTTTGAAGTTAACCTCTGGACCTAGGGGAAGGGGGAATAGCTGCTATTAGATGATAAGGTAATTTTTGTGGCCACAAGTGGGCTATGCACCTCAAATTTAGGCCAAACATGCCTTAGTGACATTTGCATTGAGTATATAAGGTTAGCTTATTAAATTGTGACCTAATATTTTAGTCCTATTAACCACAAACCTATAAAATTTCTTTTTTACCATTTGAGGTTACTCAAAGTAGAAGAATTTCACAACCTTTCTGGGTAATAGCTCTGTATTGCCTGCCTCCTATTTCAGGCAACATTTTGGTATCATTAAGTACGTTATCTCTAAACCTGGTTCAACTATTTACTATAAAATTATCTTCATTTTATAAATGAAACTAATCCCAGAAAAATTCATTTGCCCAAGTTCACACTAATACTTAGAATGGTTCTGAGGTTCATAGCCAGATCTCTTTGAAGTAAAAGCCTTTGTGATCATAAAAGTTAAAGGATAGTATATTTCTTTGTATAAAGTGTTCCTTTAGGGCTAAATTCTGGGCTAGAAATAGATACCAGTACTTGCAATGGATCTGGCAGGTTTCTCCAAAATGATCAAGTCCAGAGTACAGGAGTGCAAAGGAGTTTAATCCATGGAGATCATCCGATCATAGGTCCCGCCCACCAATGCTCACCCAGAGCCTCTTACTCCTAGGAGTCCTGGAAAGTGGCACCTACTACTGATATTCTCCCTGACCTGAGGCCCATTGTCAGGTTGACGATATGAGATGAATGTTGCACAATCAACAGAGGTAGGTTTTTTGTCTAAAAAGTCCAGAAATGAAGGCCTCAAAGTCAACTGCTTATCCAGAGGGAAGGGATTTTGGAGTGCTGTGAGTCTCTGTGAGCACCTCAAGTACTAATATGACATTGAGTGATGACTCAGAGACATTATAGAAAGACAAGTGATAATGACTTCTGCCACAGTTTTTTTCAATTAGCATTTATTAGAGATCAGTCTACCTATGGTGGGAGAAAGAGCTTATTTATTTAGTTTTTGGATGCATCAGGGAATAGTTAACAAAAAAATGTTATATTAAGCATAATTTTGTAAACGTTGGAGAAAAAGATCTGAATAAGGAACCAACCTTAGAGGTTAGACTTAATGCCATTGCTATTACATTATTTTGGAAAAGTTACATGTCTTAGTTTTTGTTTCATCTTTGCAACAGGATTAGCATTTCCTATTAAGATAATTGAATGAGTTATTAATTAGTTACTACACATGCAATTGCTTTAAGATTATTGAGAGCTATGAAACAAAATTGGCATAAATTTATTGAATCCAATCTAGGTACTTGAAGATAAATGATATAGTCTCTGACATGAAGTACCTTAAAATTTTGTTACAGTGAAAGAGTACAAATACTTTAAAGGTTAAACACCACAAGTGATAAATAATATACAAATATTAGAAATGTCAGGCAGTAGTGTAGTTAATGCCTCTGATGATTCTCATAGGGATTCAGAAAAATTTTTAAAAAGTGAGTGAGTGATATGTGAATTAGTTTTGAAAGAGATTGTAAACAAAGACATCATTAACTCAAAGACAATAAGATTAGACAAGTGTTTTGGAGTGACAATTCATTTTTTTCTATTAGAGCTTTATAGCTATACATAGTATTCAGGCTTATCCCACACAGGCAAGGAATTTTATTTCAGTTTTCCTTCCTGTCCTTTCCCATTCTCCTTCCTCTTCTCTGCTAGACTTCCTTTTGCTCATTTATTGTTATTTGATTGGTTCTTACATAGGAAGGTGAAATTCTCTGTGGTATATTTATATATGCACATATTATGACTTTAAAATATTTTTTCTGCATTGTGTCTAACCCCTTCACTCTGCCACTTGATCTTCTTCTGTACTATTGATCTTCCCTATATCTTTTTTTTTTTTTTTTTTTTAGCCACAGTTTTAATTTAATTTTATTTTTTTTTATTTTTTTATTTTTTATTGTTGGCTGTTCAAAACATTACATAGTTCTTGATATATCATATTTCACAATTTGATTCAAGTGGGTTATGAGCTCCCATTTTTACCCCATATACAGATTGCAGAATCATATCAGTTACACATCCATTGATTTACATATTGCCATACTAGTGTCTGTTGTATTCTGCTGTCTTTCCTATCCTCTACTATCCCCCCTCCCCTCCCCTCCCCTCCCCTCTTCTCTCTCTGCCCCCTTTACTGACATTCGTTTGTCCCCCTTGTATTATTTTTCCCCTTCCCCTCACTTCCTCTTGTATGTACTTTTGTATACCTCTGAGGGTCTCCTTCCATTTCCATGCATTTTCCCTTCTCTCTCCCTTTCCCTCCCACCTCTCATCCCTGTTTAATGTTAATCTTCTTCTCATGCTCTTCGACCCTACTCTGTTCTTAGCTACTCTCCTTATATCAAAGAAGACATTTGACATTTGTTTTTTAGGGATTGGCTAGCTTCACTTAGCATAATCTGCTCTAATGCCATCCATTTCCCTGTAAATTCTATGATTTTGTCATTTTTTAATGCAGAGTAATACTCCATTGTGTATAAATGCCACATTTTTTTTATCCATTCATCCATTGAAGGGCATCTAGGTTGGTTCCACAGTCTAGCTATTGTGAATTGTGCTGCTATGAACATCGATGTAGCAGTGTCCCTGTAGCATGCTCTTTTTAGGTCTTTAGGGAATAGACCGAGAAGGGGAATAGCTGGGTCAAATGGTGGCTCCATTCCCAGCTTTCCAAGAAATCTCCATACTGCTTTCCAAATTGGCTGCACCAATTTGCAGTCCCACCAGCAATGTACAAGTGTACCCTTTTCCCCACATCCTCGCCAGCACTTGTTGTTGTTTGACTTCATAATGGCTGCCAATCTAACTGGAGTGAGATGGTATCTTAGGGTGGTTTTGATTTGCATTTCTCTGACTGCTAGAGATGGTGAGCATTTTTTCATGTACTTGTTGATTGACTGTATGTCCTCCTCTGAGAAGTGTCTGTTCAGGTCCTTGGCCCATTTGTTGATTGGGTTGTTTGTTCTCTTATTGTCTAATTTTTTGAGCTCTTTGTATACTCTGGATATTAGGGCTCTATCTGAAGTGTGAGGAGTAAAGATTTGTTCCCAGGATGTAGGCTCTCTATTTACCTCTCTTATTGTATCTTTTGCTGAGAAAAAACTTGTTAGTTTGTTCCCTATATCTTTATGATATCTTATTCTTCCCTCCTCCTTACTTTTATTTTATTCTAGCTTCCACATATGAGAGAAAATATTAGATCCTTGGTTTTCCAATCATTTAGCATGGTGTTTAGCATTTCTATTCTTTCACCAGCAAATGACATATTTTCATTCTTCTTTATGGATGAGCAGAACTCCTGTGTGTGTGTGTGTGTGGGGGGGTATGTGTGTGTATCACAATTTCTTAATCCATTCATCTATTGATGGGCACCTGGATTGATTACATAATTTAGCTATTGAGAATTGTGATGTTATAAATATTGACGCGGCTATATCACTTTGGTATGCTGATTTTAGATGTTTTGGGAAAATACCCAGGAGTGGGATAGCTGGATCAAATGGTGGTTCCATCTCTAGCTTTCTGAGGAATCTCCATAGTGCTTTGCAGAGTGGTTGCTGGTCTGTAGTCCCACCAACAATGTACAAGTGTGTCTTTCTCCTCATAATCTCACCAGTGTTTATTGTTGTTTGTATTCTTGATCACTGCCATTCTGACTAGAGTGAGATGAAATCTTAGTGGAGCTTTGATTTGCCTTTGATTGCCAGAGATGTTGAACATTTTTTTTTCATATATTTGTTGGCCTTTTGTGTTTCTTCTTTTGAGAAGTTTCTGTTTAGTTTTTTCCCCCATTATTTACTGGGTTATTTGTGAGTGTGTGTGTGTGTGTGTGTGTGTGTGTGTGTGTATGTGAAGTTTTTGAGTTCTTTGTATATTCTGATTATTAATCCCCTATCAGAGGGGTTACTGGCAAGTATTTTCTCCTATTCTGTAGTTGTTCTCTTCATGCTCTTAATGATTTATTTTCCTGTGTAGAAGTTTTTAATTTCATCAAAACTCATTTGTTGAAGTCCCACCTACGCTCACCATCTGACTGTACTGAAGGTGAGTATTAAAGTTTTGTGATGTTTTAAGGGTTTTAATGCTGAACTATCAGCATTAGTGCGCTTATAAAAGATGTAGCAGAGTTGTTGGAGGGAAAGGAAGGGGGCACGGGGATATTAATGATGGTGGAATGTGATGATCATTATTATCCAAAGTACAGGTATGAAGACATGAATTGATGTGAATATACTGTGTACACAACCAGAGATATGAAAAATTGTACTCTATATGTGTAATAAGAATTGTATTGCATTCTGCTGTCATATATAACTAATAAATAGATAGATAGATAGATAGATAGATAGATAAATGATGTAGAGATCAGACCTCTCTCTCATGTAAGGATACAATGTGAAAGTAGCTGTCTGTAAGACAGGAAGAATGCCCTCACCAGAAACCAAACTTTGTTAGAACCTTGATCTTGGATTTTCCAGCCTCCATAATGGTAGCAAAATAAATGTCCATAGTTTAAGTCATCTAGTCTGTGGTATTTTGTTATGGCAGCCCTAGCTGACTAAGACAAAGGGGATTATGTAAATGAAAGACAAGAAGTATGTGCAAACCATTGACAAAAGCTCTGAAAAACATTTTACCCAATAAGTATATAACCTTGAAGTTAAATATTTAGAAAACTGTAGAGAGACAAGAATAAATCAGGATTAGATTGAAAATGATTTTGAATGCCACCAAAAAGTCAGTACTTTATCCTGAAGCAAAGATGAATACATTTGAACAGGGAATATGTTCAGTAGTAAAGCGTCCCTTTAGTGAGAATGTTTCTGTAAAAGAAAGATGAATATAAAGAGTAGGAGATAATTAAGAAGGTTGTTTGCTCTGATTCTTTAGTTTAATGCTAGGTTAAAGATCATTTTTAATCTATATCAAAAGTGAGTTTTGTAACATCACATTTTTGTCTTTATACCAAGAAACTCAGCAAATGCAATAATTAGTTCCATTTTTAATTAATTTTGTTTCTCCTGCTCCATTACATGTCACACATGGCTTATCTTTTTTGGTATTTTTATTTATTAATTGAAAAAATATGTATTAAAATCTAGTAAATGTCAAGCTTGTTGTAAGTGAACAAAACAGTAATACAAAAATATGAAGATTTTCTGCTTCCATGAGCTTACATTCCAACAATTTAAAAAAAGACAGAAAATAAACATAATAAAAAGGAAGCTATATCATATATTAGAAACACATAGTAGAATTATATATCATATAAGAGAGTATATATGTGTTATATACTCTGTAATTATTATATAATTCTGATATATAGTATAGTATACCTAACTCCCTAGTATAAAGGGATTTTACCATAAATTCTATGGAAAAAAATAGAAATTAGAGTAAGATAAAAAGAGTTAGGAGTGCCATAGGAGAGTAGATTGTAATTTTACATATGTAAAATTAAACTTCAAAATAATTAAACCATGAAAAGGTGACATCTAAACTAAGATTTGCATCTCATATTGTAAATGTGAACATTCTTTTTAAAGTGAAGGTTTTAATAATATATAAAAGGAAGATTTCTATAAGCAAGAATGCAATGATAAAAGCCCAGACAGTGTTTAAGTGACTGTGAGACTAGATTAATATAAGAGAAATTATTTAAAATAATCAAAAGTTACTTGACTAGTTTACTCTCCTTTGTGCCTTCCATACTTAGAAAGGTTACTGAGGTTTCAGACTTTGATAAATAAGACGTAACTTCATTAGTAGGTTTTTAGTGAGTGATGGTAATTCAATGATGAAATTTATGACCCCATTCAAAACCAATCCAAAAGAACAACAAAGAAAAACGAAAGGAAGAAAAAGAGAAAAAAATAAGAAATATGTAAAAGAAAATTTCTATTTGTAGTGAAAATGGAAAACAGCTACTTCCCTAAACCACAGTCTATGAAGAATATCTGCCAAATACTTTGAAATTTAGATGAATTGAGGAAGGTCACTGAAAGTCAAAATAAATATCTTCACATGTTGAGTGAAGTGTAGAATTCTCTCAAAATACGTGAGAGTCCTAAGGGAGTGTGGGTGGGCTAAAGTAATAAACATCCTTGTGGGATGTAGGATTCTTTTAAATCTGGACTCCTAAATGGGAAAAATCATCTGGATATAAAATTAAACAGTAAAAGAAAATACTATCTCCTGATGAATATCAATGGAGCATAAATGAAATAAATTCAATAAACAAACAGGAGAGAAACAAGTTGCTTAATTTCAAGCTATGTTAAGCTGTCTGGATGATCAGAATAAATGTCCCTCAAAGGCACAGAACAATGACAAAAAACACGATGATCAAGTGTTTGTGATAACATTTCATTTAAAATTGCTGACAGCCCCATGTTACTTTTCCTGCTACTCTGTAAGTTTTGCTTGAGGAAATAGTAGAATGATAACTATAGCTATTCAAAAATGAGTAAGAGGACCTTCACTTGTGGTCAATGAGGAGCAGCAGGGATGAGAGTTATCCTCTTACCTAAAAAGTAAAATAATGAACAAAAATGTGACATGGTTTTAATCTCTTAGACATCAAGTAATGAAGGATAAAGATCACTGAGAATCAGAAAACAAAGGGAACAATATAATTGTCCTACCTTATTTTTTTTTAAAGAGAGAGAGAGAGAGAGAGAGAGAGAGAGAGAATTTTTTAATATTTATTTTTTAGTTTTTGGCAGACACAACATCTTTGTTTGTTTGTATTTGGTGCTGAGGATCGAACCCAGGCCGCATGCATGCCAGGCGAGTGCGCTACTGCTTGAGCCACATCCCCAACCCTGTCCTACCTTATTGCCTAGAGAAAGTTTCCAGTTTTTAGACAGTGCCACAGGGTAGAAGAGCCCTGGTGGAGTTTGCTCATTTCTTTGGACTGAGGCAACAGAGATGGAAATGTAGGTAGCTCAGGAGTTTATAGGACAAAGGATTAGAAAAAAGAGAAATGGAATAAAAGAACTCAAAAAAAATTTCAGAAGGCTTACCTCATATCATTAACTGAATACTGAAAAGTGTGTGTATGTGTGTGTGTGTGTGTGTGTGTGTGTGTATGGAGTCTCTGAAGAAGAGGAGAGAGGAGGCAGTGGAAAGACAAATAATTAAATAATGCTAGTTGAAATTTTCTAAGTTGGATGAAAGCTATATATCGAGAGACCTAAGCAATTCAATGAACCCCAGTACAAACATCTTGAAGAATACTACACCAAGCCATATCATAACCAAAATGATGAAAACCAGTGATAAAAGCAATGTTAAAGGAAGACAAGGGATAAAAGACACATAGAGGAACAAAGATAAGGAAGACAGCAGACTTCTTGTTATAAATAATGCAAGTCAGAAGACTGTGGAGCAACATGATTACCTGAAAAATAAGACAGAAACCAAAAAGCCCTCCAAACCAACTTGTCAACTAATAGTTCTATAACTAACAAAAAATATCATTCAATTATGGAGGGAAACATGAAATTTTCAGATATAAAAAGTCTAAAATTAGTTAAGGACAACAGTCTTATAAAACAAATATTAAAAACACATTCTATAGGCAGAAGGAAAATGATTCCAGAGAAAAATCTGGATTTAAACTAATGGAAGGTATAAAATAAAGAGTAACCCCTGTATATGTGTGTGTGTGTGTGTGTGTGTGTGTGTGTGTGTATGTGTGCAAGAATATGAAGATATGTTGAAGAAAATATTAAATATAAATTTCTCAGAAGAATGGATTCAAATTTTATCTTATAGGAGAATCATCAGGAGGGCCTGTTGAATCATGGACTGCTTTCCCAAAATCAAGATTCCCTGACTCCATAGGTCTGGGATAGGCTTGAGATGTGAATGTTTAAAGTCCCAGTGTGTTAGTTATTTTTCTTCCTGCTGTGACCTGAAAACCTGAAAAGAACAATTTTAGAGGAGGAAAAATTTATTTGGTGTTATGGTTTTAGCTCTCAGTCCAGAGATGGCTGGTTCCATTGCTGTGGACCTGAGGGGAGGCACAAGATCCTGGCAGAAAGGTGTGGAAGATGACTGCGGTTCAGTACATGGTAATCAGCAAAAAGACAGCTCCAGTCACCAGGAACAAAGTACATACCCCAAAGCCATGCCCCCAGTGACAGACCTCCTTCAGCCACACCCCTACTTTTCTACAGTTCCACCCTGTTAATCCCTATCAGAGGATTAATGCACTGATTAAAGCACTGTCAAGGCTCCCACAATCCAATAATTTTATCTCTAAACTTCTTGCATTGTCTCACATATGAGCTTTTGGAGGACACCTCATGTCTAAAGTATACACCAGTGATGCTATTTCAGTCATTTTGGGATCAAATTTAGAGAACCACCATCATGGAATTATGTGTGTGAGTGTGAAATGAGAATAGGTATAGCTTTCTTCATATAATTTTTGAGTCAATAAAACAGAAATATTAGAATTGGAAAATATAATGACCAAAATTAAAAACCGAGTGCTTTTGGTCAAAAGCAGAATGAAGAGCTATCAAAAGCAGAATGGAGGACGTAGTACAGAGGGGGACCATGGGAGGAATAGATGAACTCCAGATAGGGCAGAGGGGTGGGAGGGGAAGGGAGGAGGCAAGAGTTAGCAAGGATGGTGGAATGTCATGGACATCATTATCCAAAGTACATGCATAAAGACATGAATTGGTGTGAACATAATTTACATACAACCAGAGATATGAAAAATTGTGCTGTATATGTGTAACAAGAATTCTAATGCATTCCACTGTCATTTATTTTTAAAAGATCAATAAAAAAACAGAATGGATAAAACAGAGGGGAAAATATCAGACAACAAGATAGAACAGAAATTAATATAAACAAGGAGCAAAACAGAGAAATTATTGAACAGAGCCTCCAGGACATATGGGACTATAACTAAAATTTATTGGCTAACAGAAGGCAGAAGATGAGAAAGTGAAAAAGGCTGAAGAAGTAGCAAATATTTGGACTGAAACTTCCCACTTTGTTTTACTTAAGACATTTTTGAAGGTGTATACTTAAGTCTATAAACAGTGAGCATTGTTATATCCTCTTGATGAACTGCCTCCTTTGTCATCATGAAATGTTCCTCTTTACCGCTGGTGATTTTCTTTATTGTGGAAGCTCCTTTTCTGATATTAATACAATCACTCCAGAATTTTTTGAATTTAGTGTCAGCATGACCTATGTTTTTCCCGACCTTTATTTTTAAACTTCTATCTTTCTATTTTAACTGCCTCCTTACAAGGAGCATATAGTTTGGGTCTTACTTTTTGTCTACTCTGCATTCTAACCCTATTAAGTCACTTGTCAAGACAATTACATTTAATGTGATTTTGAATCTTCTTTTTTGCTGTTTTGACCTATTGTCAGTGTGTTATTTGTTCTATGTTCCTTTCATTGTGCCTTCTTATGGATTAAATATTTTTAATGATTTCATTTGATCTCCTTCAATGTTTAGTTGTAAATCTTTATGTTATTTTAGTGGGTCCTTTGGTAGGATTTACCACATCATATATTCTAATGACTTTATATCACTCACACACAGTACAAGAACTTTACAACTGTGTGTGTCCTTTGTCCTTTACCAAGTGTTCATTTTGTTTCCTTTTTAAAAATAGACATTTTAAAGGACAGTTTTACATTTACGGAAAAAATACAGAGTTCAGAGAGTTCCTACATAACCCAGGGCTAGTTTCTTTTATCTTTATCATTACGGTTATTGGTACTGGGGACTGAACTCAGGAACTCCCACATGCTAAGTACACGCTCTACCACTGAGCTACATGCACAATTAGTTTTCCAGCATTAACATCTTTCATTAGTGTAATACATATATTATAATTAAGCAATCAATATTGATGTTTTATTATAACAAAATTTGTGGTTTATATTTGTTTACTTCTTAACAAATGCACTTTTTCTCTTCTGCCATTGTACCTAAGATGGCACATTTAGCCATCCTGTTTCTTTAGACTTCTCTGGGCTGTGACAATTTCTCATATTTTCTTGTTTTCATGCTGCTTCTGATCAGAACCACTTAGCTTTTAATTTTGGTTACTTCATTTTCCAATTTTAAAATTCCTATTTTATTAAACTTAAAACTATATAGAGAAAGCTATATCTCATTTCACACTCACACACATTGCTATGGTTTCTTAAAATATGACTTCAAAATGACAGAAACAGTATCACCGTGAACTTCTTAGACATTCACATCTCAAGCTCAATCCCAGATCTATGGAGTCAGGAAACATGAGATTAAAGCCTAGCAGTCTATGTTTTAACAAGGTCTCTAGATGATTCTCATGATTGCTAAAACTTGAATCTATTCTTTTGGTAAACTGATATCTAGCATTTTCTTCCAAGTCTCCTCCTATTCTCTGCCTCCCGCCCCGTGACTTGTCATGGCATCAGTAGGACCTTGAATGATTTATTCATCAACTCTCCATCACTATAACAAAATACCTTAAACAGCCAACCTAAAAAGAGGATAGGTTCTCTTTGGCTTAATATTTGAGAAGTTTTAATCCATGGCCACTTTAGTCCTGTTCTTTTGGGCCTGTGGTGGCCCAGGACATCATGATAGGAGCACATGGTAGAAAAGGCTTGTTCCCCCATAGACACTAGGAAGCAAAGGATTGCACTTCAAATATCCTATACAGGAAGAAGAAGGGCCAGTGTCTCAATATGACCTCCTTAAGGGCGTATCCCCAGTGACCTAACTTTCTTCTACTAGGAACCTCCCGAAGTTTCCATTACAGACTGGTGACCAAGACTTCAACACATGAACCTTTGGGGAACATTCACTATCCAAACTATAGCAAATAAGGTCCATTTGCCTGTAAACCAGAAGAGATCCTGCTGGAAAAAAAAGGACACAGAAAGCTAGAAGAGCTTTCACAAGAGACCCAAATCTGGTCTGGCTCATGTATAATGAGCACTGACGAATTGGAAAGCATTTATTTCTTGCTCACCTACACTATTAATAGTGCTATGAATGTCACTAACCTATCAGAAATTTGAAGGGACTGAATCAAATCACGCTTCTTCCCTGGCTTATTCCTGGTCCAGCTTCCATGTCTTGTGAGCGATGGCAATGGCAGCAACCCATGAAACACGAACATCAACTTTATGAGACTTAGCTAATGGCGAAAATAAAAATAGGCTTGTTCACAACATGTCCTCCCCTATGGACCCTGGGATTGCCATATGAAATAAAAATCCCAGTACACAGAGCAGGCTCACTTATCTAGGTCTCTGCCTTCCAGTAGTCCTGGTGGGAAAGACAAGGACACAGAGGAGGAGGAGAAAAGGGAGTGGCCATTTCTCATTAAGCAATTCACACTATGGATAGGAGTGAAAGGTGTGACAATGGGCTGGGGGGAAATCCCCCTGTGGAACTGTAAGAGCATGATCATCACCAATCACTGCTAATATTTATGATATCTTACTATGGGTTAGCTTTCTTCTGCTTGGTACAGTCAGTCTTCTATGTCTGTAGGTTCCATATCTATGCCTTCAACCAATAGTCAATTAAAAATATTTGAAAGAAATTTGTGTTAAACATTTGCAGACTTTTTTCATCATCAGTATTCCCTAAATGATTATTTACACAGTATTTACATTGTATCAGGTATTATAATTAATCTAGAGATTAACTGGAGTATAGAGGAGGATGTATGGTAGCTTACATGCAAATAGTATGCCATTTTATTTAAGGAATCTGGGCACCTGTGAATTTTGGTTTCCAAAGGGGTCCTGGAATCAATCCCCCTTAGATACATAAGGATGATTATATTCACTTTTTAAATGCTTATCCAAACTTTATTAGATGAATGTATGGTTAAGTCCACTTTGCAGATGAAGAAATTGACAAGAGAAAATTGGAAAGATTTCCTGTATAGGATATTTGAAGTACAATTATTGAAGAAAATCCAAATCCAAAGTGTAAGCTTTTACAGTAAATTAAATGCTATAATGTACCTCACCTAAATTATAAGACCAATTATCAAAATAAAAGTTTCTTATTAAGGGCAAGTGGAAATTCGTAAAACCTAAAGAAAAATCTTCCTAAATTAGCAGTTTGATTAAATGTGGCATAAGATTTTACTTTATTGAAAATATTTTACTGATTTTGGATATTCTTTTGCCTTCCTTCTACTTGCTAAGAGTTAATCTATTAATTATAGGTATAAATTCTCTAGTATTGTTTCTGTTGTGAAACCCATAGAAATTTGTGAGAAAGTATTATGAGACTTTAAGGAAATACTTTAAGGGAAAGGTCCCCATATTCACTTTTGAATTCCCAATGTCCAAAATATACTTAAGAATGTTTAAAAGGAATAAAAAATATATTCTTTTAAAAAAGAGCTTCATCTTCATATGCAGCCCCAGAAAAAAATTATTTTTTTCTGATGATCCTAATCCAGCTGCTTTATACTTATGATTTCAGCTGGAATTGATGCTAAGACCCTTCTGTTATAATTAATTGAACACAATGTCTGAGGCTTCAGTCTTGCCTAAACTTCAATTCCCTTTATTGCCCTAGTTTTATTGCTTCTAGAACAACTATCTCTGTGTGTTCCCCCACTGGGAGTGCTCTCACATAATTTAGCTTTGCCTTCCCAGAACCACAAGTGCTGAAAACTGGAAATGATCTTGTCTGGGGTATGTGAATATATGTGGCTCGTGAGAAATAACCGAGCTGGGAATATCCACTAGGGCCATAACTTGAAATCCACTGTGTGCTAAGAAAAACAAGCCTCCTTGGTAGGGTGAAGGCTGCCTAGGCTAACAGAGCCATTATTTCCCCCAAATTTCTGACTCTTATCCAAGTAAGCCCACTCTGCTCTGATATATTATGTTGTCATAAGATATGTGCAACACTGCAATTCAGTGCTTCTCTAAGAGTCTTCAGGGTATTCTTTGTTTCTCTGTCTATTTCTTGGCTTTTTCCTAGAAATCAGATGGATATAAATACTCAAAGCAGAACTCCTTGGGAAATCTCTCCATGACCAGACTTGTGGGAAAATTCAGGAACAGATGGTGTTAAAGAAATGATAATTCTCCTCAGATGGCCTTTAAACAAGGCCAGTCTCCTGGAGTCCCAAAGGAATGGTATGGTGTCCTAGCCCTCCTAAAGCTGGGTCACCAGCTCTAGGTCTGGAAATACAGTGTGTGTGTGTGTGTGTGCACACGCGTGCATGCGCACGTGCGTGTGTGTTGGTGTGCTCAGACTCCCATACATTCCCATTTTTTAAGACTTGGATAAGTAGAATTCTTTCAGCATAGAACTTCACTTCTTAGGTTTTACCCACTGTCATCCAGTGACACTTTACACAGTCAGTTCTTTGATTCTTCAGGTTCTACACCCTCAGATTCAACTCATTGAAGACTGAAAATATTCAAAAGAAAAGAAAAAATTGCACCTGTACTGAATATGGTTGGACATTTTTCTTGTCATCATTCCTTAAACACCCAGTATAACAACTACTTACATAGCAGTTATACTGTGTTAGGTATTACAAGTAATCTAGAGATGGTTTAAAGTATACAGGAAGATGTGTGTAGGGTATACACAAATATGACATGATTTGTATAATAAACCTGAACATCCGTGGGAGTCTTGGAGCCAATTCCCCATGTTATATAGAGATGAGATTGAAGGGTATGGAGTCCATTTTCAAATATCAGATAACTAAGGGGTCTCCAGGCCATCTCTACTGCTTTCTAATTGCAAATTCAGGTGTTTGCATGACCAATTCAGGTTTGATAATTTGTTAAAGTGACTGAAAGAACTCAGAAACATTATGTACATTATAACTTAGCTTTATTATAAAGGATATAAATCAGGACTAGCCAAACGAAGAGACATATAGAGCAAAGGCAGAAGGTCCCAAAGGCAGAATTTTGGTGCCATTTTCTTGTGGCTACAGCTTATCGACCTCCTGGCATATCAAAGTGTGCATCAACCAAAAAACACCACCAAACAGTGTCCAGAGTTTTTATTGAAGTTTCATTACACAAGTACAATTGAATCATTGCCATGTAACTGAACTCAATCTTCAGTCTCAATTCTCGGATCATATGATTGGTATTTCTGGTGACCAACCCTTATCCTGAGTCATTTCATCTCTTAGCATAAACTGAGGTGTGATCTCAGAGACTCATTAATAACAAAGACTTTCCTACTACTTGGGAAATCCTGAGAGTTTGGAGTCTCCCTTCTAAGAACCAACAAATATCAATCAAATCATCTATTATTAATAGAAAACTAACTTACTCCATATTATGTCAAGTTTACTCAATTCCCATATCTAATGTTTTCTTAGCTAATCCAATAATTCTTAGATAAGATTTCTTATTTGCAAGCCAGTTCAGAACATACTTTGCATGATAAATTCCTGCAAGAGCTTCCACATTGATTGTTTATTTTTAATTTTATCTTTATTTCTATTATAATCACTACATTTAAATTAGCATTCAGGATATTTTCAATTGTTTTACTACTTCTCCAAAAACTCTGTTTTTGAAAAAACAAATTCTGTTTCTTTTTTCAGTGAAATCTTTCTTCTATCTGATCCTACTGCATTTATACAATTGTAACTTGAAAATGAGCTACCACCTAATTTCTGTAAACAAATTATACTTTCCTATGAGAAGTTTAGTATAGTATTTATAGTAGTATAGACTGACTTAAAATTACAGAGATCAATAAAAAAGACTGATTCAATAAAAAACACTGAATTCACTTATTAGCTGTTTCATCTTATCCAAGTAAAGTAATCTCTCTGAGTCTTGGTTCTTGATTTTATTAAATGGATATAACATCTACAGGAACATTTCAGGGATTAATTGACATGCCATATTTATCAGTGTGTATGGCACTTTCTAATAAGCCAACAACTGACATAAGTATTTTTATATAGTTATGCATTGCTTAACAACTAAGACATGTTCTAATAAATGCATCATTAGGCAACTTTATTATTGTATGAATATCATAGAATGCATATACACAAACCTACCAGAGGTCACTTGATTGTCTCTATGCCATTGAGAGATGTGGTAAACACAACATGGACAAGCAGTATACTCTAAAATACTGATGAAAAGCATAGTATGGTATACTATGCTTACAAATAATGATAAAAAGTAAAGACATAAATCAGAAGCAGAGTCATTTACTATCTTTACCAAATATTACGTACTATACCCAATGCTCTATGCTTTATTTTTTAATGACCAACAGTGTCCTAGGTCTATCTTTACCAGCACCACTGCAAACAGATAGGTAGGTGTTGCAATCGGAGGTCATGATGGCGATGACATTACCAGTTAGTAATAATTTTTCAACTCTGTTTTAATATTATGGGACTACCATTACATATGGGGCCTGTCATTCACTGAGAGATCACTGTACAAAGTAGAGCTGCATTCAATCCTCCTTGATTGCCTTGCTTCATCTCTGCTTGGAGGTTTACTAGCTCTAATTCTAAGAGTTTCCTTCTCCAAACTGTTCTGTAACTTTTGTCCTCGCCAGATTTGAAAGCTTTCTTTTAAGCGGCAAAGAATCAGGTAGTTTTCCAAAGTGTTTCCATTCAAATGTTCTCATGTTATACTGTCTTCATGTTGCCTGGCCCCAGCATCGGCTCATATGACCACCATAGGCCAGGCTTTCCAAAGCACCCTGAGTCTCTCCCTGCACTTGGCACAGTCCTCAAAATAGGTGGTGGTTGTTGGATTGAGTCATCTGCAGTTCAAAATTGTAAAATATTTTTAAAAGAGATATATTAACTTAAATATTAGACTTCCTACCCCCCCAATCCAGGAATATCTTATTTTCTTATGGTAATAAATGTTTTTTCTTTTCATTTTTTTTTTAAAAAAGAATAAGTCACATTCTTCTGTGAAAACTTTCTTTTACACATACACATACTCATAAACTAGTTACTGATTTTTCAATTCAACCAGATATTTGGCTCCCCCCACACCAATTTTCATAATAGTTCTGCCATTTGAAGTACAGTATGTACACTTACAGATGGAAAAAAAAAGATTTTGAGAAACTAAGTAAACTTTCCCAGGTTGCTCAATAAGTGAGTGACAGAGTCAGATCTCAAATGCAGGCCTCTCTGACCCTAAAACCTGTCCCACTTCCAGCACTCATTATATTGCCTCTTGGCGAAATTCCTACATACTTCTGTACAACACATGTAAAGGAAACAGCTTTTAGGCTACAGGCTCAGCTAAACCTCTCAAAACAAACCAGTCAGGGGAATGAGTGACAAAATAAAAACAGCAATGTGGTAATGCTTCCCAGGGTTCACAGTGATGTTCTGTGGACATGAAGTGATTAAATACCTGAGTCCTATAAGAAAGGCTGAATTCACTCAGGGAACACAAGACTAATGTCTCGGGCATAGCCTTGGCTGAAGGCCAACTTGCATTTACTCTAACACAATGGCTATATTGATTGAAGACCATCTCTGTGTTGAAAGCAATGAGTTCAATTCCAACATGCAGGAAGGAGGCTCACTGTCTTAGGGGGGTGATTTGGTAAAGGTTATTAGTATTGATAGCATTTCAAGGAAGGTGACTGAGGCTTGTGAATTGCAGGGCAACTATATCCATTGCTAATAACTGGGTTATTGCAGTTATGTCTATCTCTGTGGTTATAGGCATGCTGGGGCTATCTAACATTCTGAGATGTATTATATGTTTTTTTGAGCAATGTTTTAAAACCAGTAGGTTACTTCACAATAAAGTCCATTGGCAATCTTATTTATGGTAAATGCATAAGGAATAATAGAGCAATGAATTAAAGATGCTGTTGTGATTGGCACACTCAAAAATTTACAATAATAACCTTTGCCAATGAACTTTAGCTACTCTAGGGGGCAATATGAGGTCGACACAACTGACAAAATGCACTTAAAAGCCATCCCAGGACTGCCCATATGTGACTTCCTAAGTGACCGAGACTGAATTCCTTCTCAGATAGCAACAGCCACCCAGCCCACTTTGGCTTTCCCTGACACAGCAAATAAAAGTCAGATCGAATTGCAGTGGTCCTAATTCCAATCCAAGTAACCGCAGGGGTATTTTCTCCCGGGGTTACATGAGATGTGAAGAGGGTATCAGGCAAAAGACAAGCCCATAGGAATCTGCCTCTTCTACTTATGTTAAATGAAAAGTTTGCATAGTTAGACAAGTAGTGCAGTCTGCACCTCTTGAAGACATGTCAAACTGTCCCAAGAATGTGTATTCAACTAATTCTTTCTAGTGAGCAAACAGAAATGTGTTTATATAAGGCACTCTGCAGGTGACGCTAAGACATTCTTATTTCACTTCACAAATATTATCTTTGTCTTGCAATATTTCCTTGAAACATGATTACAAATACAATACTACTACAATAACAATTTAAATTCAGGTACTGAAAATATTCTGTAATAACTATTGAGTTATAGGACTTTCATGCCACTGGACTTATTCTATTCTGTGTTCTACAGGACTTCATTCTAACTAAATACTTTCCTAATATTCTTTGTAAATTCTGTCTTCAGTATGGGAAAATGTCTTTCCCGCTTAAAATACATTATTTTAGAGAGACATAAAAATATTTTTGGATGTTCAGTTTTAAGAATGTGAGATGTAGACAGATCTATAACTTGAACTCACAGAACCCTTTGTTGTATCTCTTAAAGAGTACCCATAAAACCCAAGAGGATGAGAAACACACACACACACAAACACAAACACACACACCACAGACATAACTTAGAATAGTTGTAAGTGTAAGTAAGATTGATTCCTTACTTTATAGCCAAGTCAGTCCATTAACCCTAAAGGTTGATAAATCACATAAAGTTTGTCTTTTGGTGTTATAAAGCTAAATGCTACAAGAACCAAGAAAATGTAATGAGCTATCTTATCGGTGAGAAGAAAGGAAAGGAAGAACTGAAAGATTGTGGGATATATTAATTTCTTATGTCCCCAAAGGGGAGAGTCAGTGGACAGTCCACATGCCTAGAAGATTAAATTGTAGTGCAGAAGTAATTGCTAACATTTCTGAAAACACAAAGAAGTCCTCCTAAATTAAAATAAGGCCATCCATAAAAATGCATAAAGTGTAAAATAAAGGACATACCTAAAACAAAGTGACTAAGAAGGGTGACAGATGAAAAAGATGAAAAAAAAAAAACATTTCAGGAAAGGAAGAGGAAAGAAAAACAATGACCAGACATCAGACAAGTAGAACGTAGAGTGAACACATGGAACAGGCAGGAGTACCTTCCATGACAGTAGTGGATGGAGTTATGGAGGCCATCCAGCCATCATTAACATCTAAGCACCAATTGCACACACAGAGGGAACATAGAGAACAGATTAAGAGCAGGAAAATTTGGCTTCTTGTTTTTGGCAAGTGAAGTAAACAAATCAAGATAGAGAATACCTATGTAAGTTACATTTTAAAATTATATATGTGTATATAATATATACAGTCTGAGTAAAACTCTAATGCAGACCAACTCTAACCCTACAAACTATTGCTCCAGACTGCATTGGAATCACACATGCGTGTGCACGGGCACACTCATGCACTTTGGATATACGTCCCTTGTTAAGATTGCACCAGAGCACAACTTTGATTTTTGTCAAAAGTTCTTTTTTTAAACAGTGATCTCGACAATTGCAATCTTTTATTTCCCACTCTGAGGTTCTAATTTTCCTATTGATTGCATATGTTGCCTTTCCATGATGGTAGATTTCCCCCTACCAGTAATTCATTAAAAAAAAAAAAGTGAGTCCATTGTTGGTGGAGTTTACTCATCATGGAATTCCCATGAACTTTAAGATGTTAAAGCATTCATACACACTTCTTACATTTTCTTCTTGGGCCCTAAGATCTGAACCAGCTATGTCCCTTTCCTATTTAGGCTTCCAAGTCATGGCTAGAGTATAAACTCACACCTCATACCCGCATGTGCTACTGACTTGGGTTTTTAATTTTCTTCTGTGCCTTTTTCTGCAGTCCCTGGAAATATCAAATTCCTCAGACAGGAAGCCAAATTTTCTCACTCCAGAATCATGGAAGGTGTGTTCCCTCAGACAGGCCAGCTTTACCCAGGACACTCTATGATTTATGCTGTTCTATTCTACACAAGCCTGAGACCTATCCTGTCCAAGTTTGGGCCCCCAAACCCTAATCCTCATAGACCTTTATCCAGACCCAACTTCTCTGCAGCTCTAGCTTGAGATTTGCATCCATTCTTCATATATGTATTAAGGAGATTTTTCCTGCTTTTTTTTTTCTGAAGTTGACTATATACTTAAAATTACTTTCTTATATTTTATCCAACATTTGTAGGAATTTGGCAGGGAGTGGAGGGTGTGTAGCGGGGTCAATTATGTGATCAAGTAAATTAGATGAAGGTCTGAGATATGGAGGTGATAATACCCATTGTTTCCTAAGATAAAAGTTTGGGTATATTTTTCAGAAGTCTAAAATATTTCATCATAAAATTCAGGACAAAAATGAATTAAACCAAGGAATAAATATCTTACAATGGAGGCAACTGATAAGTCCTTAGCTACATTTTTGTATAAGGTAAAATATAATGCTTGTACTCTTTATCATTGTGAATAGAGACAGGGAAAGTGTATTGAGTACCTAGTATGTGCAAGGGTCCGTATTAATCCCCCAGAGTTCAGGATATTGAATAACTTGATAAATATTTCAACACCCAATTTGTGCTAAATTTATCTCCATTATTTAGTACTTTTTTAAAAAAAATTAATGTTTATTCTCAAACCTGAGAGTCTTTAAATTCTGAGACTCTAGTAGCATGCAAATTATAAATACCCACTCCAATAATAATTTAGGATTGAAAACCCCTCATGGACTGTGCTTTTTCTTGCATCACTTAATCTATTTCAAGCAACTTGAGAAGCCCTGACGTAAGAAGAAAATGCCCTAAGCCACGCCACCATCAGGGATGGGAAAGAATAACATTTTCCCTTAAAATGTGTCTGTACTTTATTAAAATTGAGACATACTTGTTTCCCTCACTCGTTCCCTTTTAAGATGGCACTAGTGACAAGCTTTTGGAGGCTTTTTGGTTGGCCTCTTACTATTATTATTATTAATTATTATTAAATCTCAATCTTGTTATTTACAGTGGGTTGAAAATGGATTTCCTCACAACTCTTTCCAGTGTGGCTGTAGGAGCTTTCAGGAAGGTTCTGAGTGAGGGGGAGTGGTCCGACTTCCTGTAAGACCTAGGGAGGAACAGAGAGAGGCTTTCTTGCCTGAGATGCTTCTTACTTGGTCATGTTCTGCCTTGAAACAACTTCAATACTAACGCCGTTCTCCTTCGCCCTAAGATCCATGACATAAATTTCTTGAGGTCCATAGACAAGACTGTTTGTCAATACTTAAATATTTAATCCTCTCTAGTATCTAAACTAAATCTTCCCTTTGTACATTTCTTCATGTCTAATTGATTGTCTTGTCCATAATTGCAATAGCTTGTCTTCTCCCCGAATCCTCCTCCATTTTTTTTAAACCATAAATCCATTGATAAGATTGGGGAGGCATCAAAAGTAACTAAGGTAACTGAGTGTGTAGACTTCTGTTGGAAAACAGACTAGAGAGAGTCCTGCCATTTATACTTCCTGCAAAGCCTCTACTCTCTGGAGGATTTAAGAAATTGAAAAACGATTTTGTCTTTGTAGAGGTTGTGTTTTAGGATTTATAGGTTTTTTAAGCAGAGATGAAAAGTCAATGATTTTACAGAGGTGAAGTGTCTGTGCGTCAAATTTCTATTTACTCTCCTTTTGTTTCTTTTGTCTATTAATTATTTTCAAAAACCAAAGGATTCTCTGATATATGGTAAAAATGGTGCACTTTGTAATCTCTTGGAGACTTACACTTACCAGTAGATTAATGAATGATAAGAAGCATCTGTGTGGACTGCAACACACATGGGTTGAAGATCTTTTTTTGTTGTTGTTTGTTTGTTTTGGTACTGGGGATTGAACCCAGAGGTACTCTACCACTGAACTACATCACAATTCCTTTTAATTTTATTTGGAGGCAGGGTCTCCCTAAATTGCTTAGGACCTCACTAAGTTTCCCAAGCTGGCCTCCAACTTGCAATTCTTCCTGCCTCAGCCTCCCAGGTTACTGGGATTACAGTTATGTACCACTGCACCCAGCCCACTGCCCTTTTTGGAGTGAATGAAAATCCATGGTGTAGATACATCCAAAAAGTTATCCATACATAACAATTACACCTTATAATATTCCCTCTTAATTACAACAAAGATTATGTCATGTAGATTGTCCTCTGTCATATAAGAAGATGATGAAGTTTTAGGAGGTATTTGTCGTAGGTCACTATCTAAGTAGCAGTACTGAAACACAAAACTCTGGTCTTCTAATTTCAAGTCCAAACTCAATCTTTGACTGCAAAGGCAAAAAAAGAATGCTGAATTCACTCCTAGGAATTCAACCTTCTTAATACAGTTGTGTACTATGTGCACAGCACAAGAGGCCCCAGTGTTTTCTTTCTAAGCAATCTGCCATAGACTTGTATCTACCAGATGAAAAGGTGACTATTTCTTTTCAAAATATATCATTTGCTGTCACAGCCGTGAACCAAGAGACTTTTACCAAAAGGGTGCAATAGCGTGAATAAAATAGATGTTAGATAATCAAAGCCAAATCATACTGGGAGAAGGACTATTAAAATAGTCAAATTTTATCTTGAAGAAACACAACTGAGAAATGAAAAAGTAAGCTATAGAATGGGAGATAATATTCACATAACATGTTTCTGAGAAAGAACTTATATCCAGAATATTTGGAGAACTCTTACAACTCACACATGAGACTAACAACCTAATGAAATCATGAAAGAGTTGGGCCAGCATTGCTCAAAATAAGACATGTTTATTGATTAGACATTTCACAGAAGAAGAAATAAAATCGATCAACAAATATATGAAAAAAAATGTTCAACATTTCTAACAATTAGAGAAATGCATGTCAAAACTACTTAAGATTTAATCTCACTCCTCAGAATGGCAATTATCAAGAATACAAGCAACAAATAAATGTTGGCAAGGATATAGGAGAAAAGGTGCACTCATGCGTTGCTGGTGGTATTACAAATTTGTGCAACTACTATGGAAAGCAGTATGGAGATTCTTCAGAAAACTTGGAACCACCATTTGATCCAGCTATCCCAGTCCTTGATTTATACCCAAAGGACTTAAAATAAGCATACTATAGTGATGCAGTTACATCAATGTTTGTAGCAGCTCAACTCACTACAGCTAAACGATGGAACCAACCTGGGTGTCCTTCAACAGATGAATGGATAAAGAAATGTAGTATATATACATAGTGGAATATTATTCGTCCTTAAAGAAGAATGAAATCATGGCATTTTCAGGTAAATGGATGGAGCTGGAGAATATCATTCTAGGTAACATAAGCCAATTCCCAGAAAACAAAGGCCAAATGTTTTCTCTGATATATGGACACTAATTCAAAATAAAGGGGGGGATGTCTAGGGAAGAATTGAGTTACTTTGGATTAGGTAGATAGAAGTGAAGGGAGTAGAGGAGTACTGGAGTAGGAATGATAGTAGAATCTGACAGTATTACACTATGTTCCTATATGACTACACTATTGGTGGAATTCTATGTTATGTACAACCAGAAGAATAGGAAATTTTACTCCACTCATGTATGATGGGTCAAAATGTATTATATCGTCACATATAACTAATTATAACAAATAAAAAAGAAGACATATTACTAGAAAATGGTAACATGAAAATATACTCAACATTAGGCATCCATTGAGGAAATACAAACTAAAACCACATAAAATGTCACTTTACACCCATTAGAGGATTTAAAATTTAAAAGACTGAAAACAAATGGAATATTACTCACCAATAAATGAGAATAAAATCATGGCATTTGCAGGTAAATTGACGGAGTTGGAGAATATAATGCTAAGTTAGCCAATCCCCCCAAATTAAATGTCAAATGTCTTCTCTGACATAAGGAGGCTGATTCATATTGGGGTTGGGACCGGGAGCATGGTGGAAGGACTAGATGAACTCTATAGGGCAAAGGGGTGGGAGGGGAAAGGAGGGGGCATGGGGTTAGAAATGAGGGTGAAACGAGATGGAGATCATCACCCTAAGTAAATGTATAAAGACACAAATGGTGTGAATATACTTTGTATACAACCAGATATGAAAAATCGTGCTTTTTGTGTGTAATATGAATTGTAATGCATTCCACTGTCATATATAACAAATCAGAATAAAAAATTTTAAAAATAAAAATAAATCAAATGAGAAATGAATATTTGGAGCAACTTAAATCACATTTTGCTGTTGGGAATTTAAAATTATAAAGCCACTTTTGAAAACTTCTTGGCAGATTTTCAAAGAGTATTATGGGATTCCTATGATCCAGGAATTTAATCAAAAACAAAGCAAAGCAAAACCAAACAAAATACACATACAGCTATGTCTACATAAACCTGTATTTATTATCATCAAAAACTTGAAGTGACTCCATTGTGCATTGACAGGTGACTGGATAATCAAAATGTAATATATCCAGACAGTAGAATATTACCCAGCCATTAAAAAAGTAAAATAGGTGTATAGGCAAAACCAATCTTGAAGGTGGATGAAAAAGTCAGGAACAGATATGTCCATACTTCATTATTCCATTTATATTAGACACTGAAAATGCAAACTAATCTATATTAATAAAAAAGCACATTATGATTTGCCAAGGACCAAAAGTGGCAAAAGGCATAGATAATAAAGCAGCAGGAGAAAAACGTTTGGGGTGATGGGTGTCTTGTGTTTTGATCATGGTGTACGCATCTGTCAAAGCTCATTGAATTATACACTTTAAATGGATGTCATTTATTGCATGTCACTTATATTTCAGAAAAACCAATTTTTTGAAAAATGACTTAGAGTTAGAATGAGAAGGTAGACACCCTCTAATTTCTTCTTTACAAAAATCAGAGAAGTTGCCCTGGAGTGTTATTGAAACATGGAAGGGACTGTAGAACAGGCAGGGAGACAGAAGTGGACTTGACCTGGGAATTGGAGAAGTCTATTTGACTTCTAGATTTAAGACTGAGGTTTTTCTTCAGCTCTCCAATGTCTTGGGTAACTGTATTCCAGAATCCCTGCTTTTGTGTCTAACCAAGACAAACTGACATGATGTGTTCTGCCTTTCTTATGACTGACTTCCTAGGAAAGAGCCTCCTCCTGAAGTTCTTCTAGACTGATCCGGATCTATACATGCTTCAGTCCACAGCTCATTCTTTCCAATGTTAGCCGTGATAGCCTCAAGAAAAGCCATCCAACTATTTACTATTGGAATATTTGTGAAAAGGAAGATAAATAGCCAACATGTGATGAGGAGGGGGACTGAGAGAATCCAGAAATGACTATCCTCTCAGAAAGGAAGTCTCTTGACACTTCTCCAGAGCAGGGGATGGATAACTGGAGAGCACTCAGGATTGATCAAGCAGAACACTGGGCTCTGGGGACCAAGGAATGATCCAGTCATAGTCTATGTATTTGAAGAAAAGTCTTGTTTGAATACCTGATACATGAGAGCATGGGTTGGCCTCTCAAGAACAGAATTAGACTCACCAATATATTGAACAGACAGACTCTGCTCTGTGTGTGTGTGTGTGTGTGTGTGTGCACAGACATGTGTATATTAGGGTGTGCACAATGGATATTTTAGTACTAGTTTCTGCTTTCCTATTTCACTGCCCTTCTTCCATCTAACAGGTTGTTGGCTTCTTAGAAAATCTGCCTGATTTAAAACCTACTCCTCTGTGAATGGTATTCAGTCAGGGAACGCCACTTTCCAAATAACAGCTTTTGTACAAATCAAGCAATAGGGACAGGTAATATTTTTTTTTCACTGCTTCTAATTCAGACTCAGTTCATAAAACTACTTGCCGTGAGAGCCAGCCTCTTAAGTCATTTGGACTCAATAGTGCTACTCACTGGGCAATCTTGAAAGTGTGGGGTTGAATTAATTAGGCAATGGAAAACCTTGCTGGGAATAATGGTGCCTGTGTGCATTTGGAGAGCTTTGATAGGCAGCCCTTACAAGAAAACAGGAGCTCTAATGTAAGCTAAGCGAGCCTGGGCGTCCCAGGAATACAAAGCAAGTGTGAACATTGCTTTTCTAACCTGGGACTTTGTAACTTTTAATCAGTTAGTGGTTAAATGAATTCTGACTATGTTTCTATCACTGAGTTAGATGATGATGCAGATTACAAAAGAGTTATAAGATATGCTTATTTCTATTAATCTTCTTTTATGATTAGAATTACATGCAAAATATTGAAGCATATTAAATCGTAAAATGTAAACACAAGGCCCCTTGCAGGTGGATGGCTTGAGTTATACTGCCCTGGGAACTAGGTGAAGTTGACAATCTTTTACTTCTTCCTAGGCTAGAAATACAGTGATATGACTCTATTAGAAGCTCAGGGGCCAGAAGGAGGGCTTATTTCACCCTCATCTTTTTAAACAAGAAAGGCCACCCTGGACTGATAGTACATGTATTTCCAGGTCTAAGTACTCCTTGGTTAGTTAAAGTGCTGCAAAAATGATCACTTCTTCACGTAAAGAAACTAACCTATAGAATACTTTGCATTCACATACATAACATGAAGCTGATCTCTCAGGAAAAACAATACTTACTCAATGGTTGATAGAATTGTTAGAAATTTTTGACTCATGGAATTCAAAATTCTTAGGATTTTTATGCTAACCTTCTTTGGTTGTCATTTGGAAAATCTAGAGTTTAAAAATATGAGAAGTATTTTCTCTGCAGAAACCCAGTAAGATTTGTAGCACTTTGGTGGAATCTCTCTGGGGGGAGAAAGCATCCTGTGCAGAGATCATACTCTTCCTCCTCTTTCCCTCCTTCCCAGAATCCAGACCATGTTTATTAAAGAAAAATCCCCATAGCTGGCATTTCCATGTCCCTCAAAAAATAGCCACAATGCTTCCCCATACCTCTTTTATCCTCATCCCCAATGTGCAATGAATGTCCATATACTATGTCCTTAAACAATAAACATTTTATCACCCTGTCCCCTTTTAAAAACCCTCTTTGAGGCCATATTATTTAACTGTCGTCCTCCTTTCCACTCTTCTCCCTCATTGACCAATGTCCTTCTCTCAACGTACTTTGGTCAGGGTATGTGACTTCAATCTCCATATGGACAACTACTCTGCAGAAAAACCTTCTTAAGTTCTCTTCATTTATCTATCTGTTCTCAAATAACTTTCTTTGAGGATATTGGGATTTCCATTTGAAAAATCCTTCTGTCTTCTGAATCCTTAACTCTTTCCTCTTTCCACTTCTTTCTTTTCCAGTTTAGAACCGTTGGCCCATTCTTTAACAAACTCTTTTCCATACCCTAATATCCTTAACCTCCTGGCTTTTGGTTACTCAAGTCTAATTGAAAGTGAGGAAAACCTTGCAATTTCAGTTTACTATGCATGGATAAATCACTGGAGGGTAAGGTTGTAATTTAAATTGTGGACAATAATCTACTTATTGATGCAAAAGATAGGTAATATAATGTTTCAATTACTATATTGGTTGGCTAAAGTTGTTGAGTTATATAGAACATGACAAAAAAGTAACTGGAATTATAAATGCAAATACATGATCTATTCACTTAATGTGCTAAATAAATATTTATTTATATTGATCTTGTCCCTACTTTGCTTACTGAGAGATTCATTGGTGAATAAAAGCAGACACTGTACCTGCCTGTGTGAAGCTTGCAATCTGATAGTGAAGATGAATACTTGCTGAATACATTTCCAAATAAATGTGTGTAATATGAAGACAAAGTGCATTTCACCAGGAGACTATAAAACAGAGGGACAATGGTATCATAAGGGTTCTATGAGGAAGTGACATATGAGTTTCAGACTGAAGGTTGAGAGGCCAGTGGATTGAAAGTGTTATGGAAGAAAATAGCCATTTGTCATGTGCTTCTGATATCTCACCGAAGAAATAATGTAATTCTTCAAATTTCAGTTTCATAGAATTAGGGAAATACTATTTCTATCTTGAAATATTGTGCATAAAATTATGAATGCATTGAGAAAAAAATTTAAAGGTTGTTGATATTTGAGTAAATGCAATAAAATAAAATATTGCGCCTTCTAATAAGCCATTTTAGTGGGTGAGAGTTTTCTGTTCATGCAAACACTGGTATTCTTTACACCAGAACATAAGATTATCACATTGTCTCTAGGACATGAATCCATGAGTCTTTGCCTTTTAGGTGGATTCCTGGAAACTGGGCTCACAGCTGGTTGTTAGGATCTCCACTAGTTTAGCTCAAGTGTCAGCAGAAATAGCATTCCAAGGTCAAAACTTAAAATAATGGATAAGAAGTGGATACTTGTATCCGGGATGGGCCCATGAAATGGTAGTCACAAGTGTATTTCCAAAGTAAGTCCAGGACTCTGCTCTGTTTCCTGGCCCAGCCAGCCAGCCCAGCTCAGTGATGCCTTCCTCAGCATTGTCACCACTGAGCCACATTTTGTCTCCAGCTCTTACTACCTCATGAGCATCAGGGGTGGCAATGGGTGATAACACTGAGTTTCATTGCTTACCTTCGTCTTAATTTTTTGTGCTTGCTTAAGACTTAAAAAGAGTGGGCATCTGAATTAACGAAGTAAAAATTGTCTAAGGAGGTGGCATATGAACTCTTAAAGTCTGTCTCTGAAACAGTTAACTTAGTGCATGTCTGGGAGGAGAAATTGTGCCCAGGGACCTACATGCTCAAAGGCTCTGTGGCAGAAGGTAACATGGAATGTTCTAGAAATGGAAAGGGAGACAGAGGACAAAGAGAGAAAGTGATTCCAGAGGATAGTTCACAGAGAAGAAAGCAGGGAACACCTTATGGAAGACTTTCTAAACCATGGTAAAATTTGGGTTGTATGCCTGAGAGTCATGGGCAGCCATAGGGAAAGGTGTCCTAGGAGCAAATATCAAAACAAACTAGGCCTGAATCCTGTTCATAGTCTCCCCTTTGGGTGGCCTCTGTGCTTCCATATGCTGCCCAGCAGTGAAAGATGGTAGGCATGTCACCACTATAAAAACTGTCACACTACATTTGCTTCTCTTACGGCACGTGGGAGGCAGGTAGTTGTCGCAGTCTGGCTGGGCACAAAATCACGAGCCACCACACACCTTGTAGATTCAAACATCAACTCTTTATTCTCAAACTGTCACCGGCACTTTACACACGTCCTGGGCAAAATCCACGTTCTGGGCAAAGTCCACCGGGCTCTGAATCCCAAATACTCTCTGAATCCCGCAAGAACTCAATGGGAACTCAAGGAGCAGGCGCGCCTGAGGCAGCAGGATACGCCCTATTCCCAGCAGGGTACACCTTAAACCTGGAACCGCCCTAAACCCAAGGAGCAGGATACTCCCTAATCCCAGCAGGATACACCCTAAACCTGGATCCGCCCTGGTCCTTGAGCAAGGTCACCTTACATGCAATGTCACTGCAAATGACCTGGGTCATGCCATGCGTCATACCTACTTGGCAATGGCTCTCAGCAGGTAGTTTCATGCATTGAGTCCTGTGGTTGGAGGAACTCTAAGGAGACCCTCCAGATTCCTGTCCCCTGATTATTCAATCACACACTAATCTAGACACTGCCACAAAAGGATTTTTCAGATGTCATTAAAGCTATAAATCAGTTGACCTGAAGATATAGAGATTATACAAAGAAGCCTGGCATGAGCCCTTTCAAAGCAGAATTTTCTCCTGCCAGTTTAAGAAAGAGAAGTGAGAGAAATGTGAAGCAGAAGGGAAATAGAAGGTGAGCAATTCTTTCTTGTTGCTAAAATTTGGAGGGTCCACCTGACAAGAACCTGAGAATGACTTTTAGAACCTGAGAGTAGAACCTGGCTGACATCTAGCAATACCATAGAGACCTCACCCTATAATCACAATGAAATGAATTCTGCTATTAATCCATGAGCTTGGATGAATATCCTTCCCCAGAGTCTCCAAAGAGGATGCAGACCACTCAACACCCCGAGGACAGCCTGCAAGACCCTGAGCAGAGAACTCAGCCACACCAGGCTCAAACTCAGTCAAGTCACTTGCTAAAACCTGAGGCCCATACTGTTTTCCTGAGTGATGATCCTATGTCCATAAAATGGGCAGAGATGTCTCAGTTCTCATAGGGTTGTTGTATGACGTGGTAATCATTCAGTTTTATTATAAACCACAAATTTATCCATGGCCCCCAAATGCATATAAGTATATACATTTTATTTCCTTGTTTACAGAAAATATATTTATAAGTACTTATTGAATTTATATACAGTTCAGCCTCATATCCATAGATTCTGTATCTACAGATTTGACAAACAAAGGACCAAAAATATAGCTAAGCCTATGATGGTTGCATTTTCACTAAACATGCCCAGACTTTTTCTTTCCATAATTCCCTAAACAAATTAATAATTATTAACATAGCATGTACATTGTGTTAGGCATCATAAATAATCTGTAGGTAAATTATACAGGAAGATGCGTCTAGACTTTATTTAAATACTACACATTTTGTATAAAGGACTTGAGCATCTGTGGGTTTGGGTAGCTATAGGGGATCCTGGAACCACTCTCCCAGGGATTCTAGGGGATGACTGTACTCAGTAGATCTAAAATATACTGCAATATAACTAACTATAAAATCTTTGCTTCTATCAATTACCATTAGGGCACTTAATTGATGGAGCAAAGGATGTCCCTGAATAGCTAAGGCTCATCTGCCTTTAGAAATGGAGTTTCATAGCTAAGTGACTTTATATTATTTTGTATATACAATGTAGTAGGGTTTTTTTTGGCGGGGTGGGTACCAGGAATTTAACTCAGGGGCACTTAAACACTGAGCCAATCCCCAGCCTTTTTTGTTTTGTATTTTATTTAGATATAGGGTCTCACTGAGTTGCTTAGTCCCTGACCATTGCTGAGGGTGGATTTGAACTCGCCATCCTCCTGTCTCAGCCTCCTGAGCTGCTGGGTTTACAGGCATGCACCATGGCACCGGGCAATGAAGTTTTTGATATGTTGCTGTTGTTTTTAGGGGAATGGAGAAAGAAAAGTGAGGAGGCAAAAGAGCCATCTGAAGGGCTGGAACTACTTAGGTGTTCGTGCATAAGCACCAATTTGCTCTCAGTGTGATAGGATTGTGGGTACATCTGCATTCTATTAAGATCTCTGGCTGTGTACAAATTTCTCTAAATTGATGAATGACCTTGAATCTTGAAACACACTGTGCATGTGTCCTGATGTGACCAACACAATGAATCAGTTGTTCAAGTCCTCTGAATAACCTATCCTGGAAAGCAGGAGTAGTGTTCCTTGATAATCTTTATTATTCCACAATGCCAAGCATAACACTTTTCTCATTAGACATTTATTGAATGAAATGGACCATCACTAGCAAACAGAAATCCATGTAAGTCTGCCTCCAATTTTTTTCTTTTAGAGGATCCTTAACTTAGGAAGTTTTATACCAAGTTTTTGGGATTTGGAGAAAAATACAGCCTGTTCTCAGAGTAAGTTGCTAAAGTGCCCAAAGTAAAATACCCAGGACTACAAAAGAAAATCAAATAACAGGAGCTAATGACAGGTCTAATAACTTCTATTTTCTAATAGATCTGCAACACTTTGAAAAAACAATACTAATAACTCTAACAATAACAAATCTTACTAATAGTATTGTAATTTGTTGCTTATAGTGCAATATATAAAGTTGGTAATCATCTTCATAGATTTTCTGGGTTCCCAAGTTATAAACACTTCTGGGTAAGAGGTACTGTTCTAATCATGGCTAAATTGTACAGTTTAAATCTGTGTCAAACCATGATGACTAAAGTTTGGAGGTTAAGGGAGAAGGTGGCCAAGGTGGAAAAACCAGATAATTAAGAGTCACAAGGTACCTGTGTCCCCTGGATCAACATTGAGATTTGAATATACTTTTTTCCCCCACAAACATGTTAAGTGAGGGGTAGAAGGAGTAGGTAGGAAAATACTCATTTGAAATTAATGCACTGTGCTATGGACAATGAGCGCATGATCTGGAATGCAGTAACAACCTCACAAGTGTTTGTTAAATGTCAGAAACCAGGAACTGGTTTCTGCAGCTCCAGTAACATGGTGACCTGTATGTGGTGACCCAGCACCACATACACTCACCATATAGGAACTAGGGAAGAAGACTCCTCTACAACCCCCTGACTTGGAATTACAGCTGCTGATAGAAAATAAACAAAACAAAACAAAAACAAAAACTCCAGTATTATCTAAGCCTGTCCCTCAGGACTGAGGGAATTTCCCACTGATGTCCTGCAGTTCCAGGATTGTGGCTACCTATGCACAAACCTTAGTCCCGCTGGTGCTCACCCACATGACCTAGGGATAATCCATCCGTGTCCTGCAGTTCTAGAGTCATTGATACCAAAACTACTAACCTTAGCACCATCTATGCTTGACATGCAGGACCTAGAAAAACTCTCTTCAATGTGTAGAAGCATGGATGTCAATGCCAAAACCCAAATGTTACCTGAACATGTTCCTGAGAACCTAAGGAAGGGCCTTCCAGAGCCCTAGGACTTGGGACTGCAGCTGCTGGTGCCAAATGACCTGGCATCTCTTATACTTGTCTACTGTGACCTGGACAAGGTACCACTTGAGTCTCACAGTGCCAAGAAAGTACTAGCCTAAGATCTACCCACAATTACCCCCACAGGACCTAAGGCAGGTTCCCTGTGTGTCCCACAACTTCAGTCCATGGTTACTAGTGTCACAGACTCCAGCATTAAATACGCCTAACTCATGAGATCTGGGGAAGGTGTCATCTCATTCTGTGGCTCTACAACTGTGGCTGCTAATGCCACTTGGCTAGGGATATCACACGTCCATCCTGAGATAACTGGAGAAATTCTCCTTCATGTGCAGTGGCTTGGAATTATATCTGCTGGGTTCACAACACTTGGTGTCACTCATCTTTTCTCCAAGAGTCCTGGGAACAGTTTTCTATCATGCAGCTCAGAAATTATGGCATCTGCTGCTACAAGCCCTCCCAGTGATTTCAACTCTCATCTCTGTGAGGTCTCAGGACATACATTTTTGGAAGCCGATGTCCATTATAAAGTCATACAACTACCATCATGAGCCACTGCAGTCTATTTTATTAAGGTATTCATAGACACCAGTGATATACATCAAAATCAGATAAACAACACAGAAGCTACAACTTTCTTAAGTATAACCAAACTGACACTCTGTATCTCAATGAAAAAAATCTTTTTCTACAAAAACTTCTCCATAACATTGGAAGAGGTAATTGTTGAACCAACATGCAGACATCGGTGAAAGAACATAAGACATTTCCAACAAAATAACAATAATTCTCTAGAAATAGACCCTAATTTTAAGAAAATATGAAATACCTAAACAAATCAAAATAATGATTTTTAAAGAATATCAGTGAGATTAAGTATAATACAGACAGAAAATGCAAAGAAATGAGAAAAGAAATTCAAGATATCTCATAAACAATGAAAATTATAAAAAAGAACCAATCAGAAAATTTGGAGCTAAAATTATCAACCAATGAAATTAAATTTAAAAATACACACAAAAAAGCTTCCATAAAAGACTAGAACAAATAGAAGGAATAATTTTTGAACTTGGAGATAGGTCTTTTGAATTAAAAATAGTCATAACAAAATAAAAAGGAGGGCTGGGTTTGTAGCTCAGTGGTAGAGCACTTGCCTTGCACATGTGAGGCCCTGGATTTGATCCTCAGCACCACATAAAAATAAACAAATAAAAATAAAGTCACAAAATAAAAAAAGTAAAAATTAAAAGGATTTTAAAAGAATGATAAATCATGAGACTTAGGGGACACCACTAAATATGTGCATTATGGGAATTTTCTAGAAGAAGAAGAAAAGGGAAAAGTCATTAAAAACCTATTTATGAAGTGATAACTGACAACTTCCTAAATCTTCAGAAATGTGAACATTTAGATATAAGAAATTAAAAGAATCCCAACTACATTCAACTAAAAAAAAAAAAAAAGAAGAAGAAGAAGCCATCAAGGCATATTAAAGTCAAAATTTCAAAATTATAAAACATAGAGAATCTTAAAAGCAGCGTGTCAAGTGACATATAAAGAAATTTCACTAGACTTGTAACATCTCTCAGTAGGAACTTTATAGGCCAGAAGAGAATGGGGTGACATTTTCAAAATCCTGAAAAAACTACCAACCCAAAACACTGTACCCAGAAAAGCTATCTTTCATAAACTGAGAAGAAATAAAGTCTTTCCCAGACAAGCTGAAACAAAGATTATCCATCAAAAGCAGACCAACACTATGGAAATGCTTAAAGTAGTTCTACACTAAGAACAAAAGCTTCGTAATCACCACAATGCACATACAAATGGGCAAAACTCAATAGAAGAACAAATACACAGAAGAGTAAGAGAAGAGAATAAAAACTTAGCATGACATAAACTACCAAACCACAAAAATTGATAAAAATGGAAAAGAACAAAGAATACACAAAACAAGCCAAAAACAATTAACAAAATGACAGAAGGCATTTCATGCTTGTCAATAATAACCTTGAGTATAAATGAATTAAATCACTTATCAACCAAAAGACAAAGACTGGTGAATGGATGGGAAAAAAAAGCAAGATCCAAATATAATGCTGTCTGCAAGAAACTCACTTCACTGATAAAGGTAAGAGTTGAAGTGAAGCTATACTACACAAATGGAAATTAAAAGTGAGCAGGAGTAGCCAAACTCAATAGGCAAAGCAGACTTTAAAATAAAAAATAACTGTAAAATAGGACAAATAAGGCCCTTATATATTGATATATTGATAAAGAATCAATTCAGCAGGAAGATAAGGCAATTGTAAATGTAAAATATGCATCCAACACAGGGCAATCCAAATATATAAAGAAAATATTAGATTTAAAGGGAGAGATAGACTCCAATATAGAAATAAGTGGAGGCTTAAACAGCTGACTTTCCCCAATGGACAGATCATCCATACAGAAAGCCAATAAAGCAATATCTGAGCTAAGCCTTACTATAGAGAAAGTGAGCCTAACAGAAATTTACAGAACATTGCATTCAACAGCAGCAGAATATAAATTCTCCTTGTGAGCACATGGAACAATCTACACAATGGATCATATGTTAGAACACACATCGAATCTCAATAAATTAAACAAAATCATATATATATATATTATATAATATATAATATATATAATATATATATTATATATATAATATATAATATATATATTATAAAATCACACACATACACACACATACACACATATTCTCAGAGCACAATGGAATAAAACTACAAGCCAAGAAGAAGAGAAATTGAATACATGTTCCCCAGTGACCAGAGAGTAGATTAATTGAAAAATTGAAAATGAAGGGAACAAAGAAAACAAAACAAAACACAAAAAGAACACCCATTGAAACCGGTGACAATAATAGCATAATATATAAAATATTTTGGGATATAGCAAAAGGAGTACTGAGAGGAGAATTTATAGCATTTGCATGCATAAAAGAAATAGATCTCTAATAAACAACCTAGAAATGCACCTTAAGGACTTAAAAAGTAAGAAGGAACCAAACCCTAAGTTATTAGCAAGAAAGAAATTGTAAAGATTTAAGCATAAATAAATAAAATTGAAACCAACCTATCAAACAATGGAATAAAAATTCAACAAAACATCAGTGAATCTAAGAGTTAATTTTTTGAAAGGATGAACAAAACTGGCAAAACCTTAGCTATATTAAGGAAAGGAAAAAAGAGGAAACCCAAACAAATGTTATCAGAAATGAAAAAGGAGATATTACAGCTGATAGCACAGAAATACAAAGGATGATAAGGAAATACTATGAACAGTTTTATGCAAAAAAAAAAAAAAAAACCCTGAAAAACCTAAAGAAACAGGTAAATTCCTAAAACACATACAACCTACCAAAATTGAATCAAGAAAAAACAGAAAACCAAAACAAACTACAAAACTTTAGTAACACAAACAGCATGATATGGGCATAAAAAACAGACCCATAGACCAATAGAATAGTATACAAACCTTAGAAATAAGCTCATCCATCTATAGAAACAGATTTTTGACAGAAATACCCAAAATATACAATGGAGAAATACAACATTTTCAATAAATGGTGCTGGAAACACTGGTTATACATACGCAGAAGAATGAAAGTAGTTTTCTTCTTCTCACTGTATGCAAAAATCAATTCAAAGTGGGTCAAAGGCCTAAATTTAAAACCTAAAAATGTGAGATTGCTGCGAAAAACATAGGGGAATCACTTTAAGACACTGGTGTAGGCAATGGATTTTTAGATATGCTCAAATACACAAACTAAATAAAAAATAAATAAGTAAAAATAGACATATGTTATTTTATCAAACTAAAAAGTTTTTCACAGCAAGGGAAATAATCAAGAATTAAGAGATCTAGAGAATGGGAGAAACTATTTGTAACATTATTCATGTGTAAAGGGATGGATATCCAGAATGCATAAGAATTTAAAAAGCAGAACACCAAAAAAGTCAAATAACCCAATTGAAATATGAGATAAATATCTAAACAGAAAAGTATCAAAAGAAAACCTACAAATGGCCAAGGAGAATATGAAAATTGCTCACTCTCACTAATCAGAACCACATGGGTTATCACTTTAGCCCCGTTATAATAGGTGTAATTAAAAAGACAAAATAATAAATTCTGGTAAGGATGCTGAGAAATGGGAATTCTTAAATACTGTAGGTGGGAATGTAAATTAGTACAGTCATTATGGAAAACAGTAAGAAAATTTCTCAATAAACTGAAAATACAACAAACATATTTTGGCAATCCATCACTGCTGGGTATACATCCAAAGGAGATGAAATCATCATACCAAATAATACTTACACTCACATGTTTATTGCAACATTACTCACAATACCTTAAACACGGAATCAATCTAGATGCCTATCAATCGGTGAATAAATGTAGAAAATATGGCATACAAGTACAATGGAATATTATTCAGTCATGATAAAGAATAATATTCTGTCATTCTCAGCAACATAGATGGACATTATGTTAAGTGAAATAAATCAGATGCAGAATCAAGTACCACAGGTTCTCACCCATTTGTGGGAACTAAAAAGTTGATTTTATAAAAGAAAAAGTGGAATAGGGGTCATTAGAAAGTGGGAAGGGTAGGGGGAGAGGAGTTGGAAAGAAGTAAATAAGGGGAATAAAAGAACAGCTAGAAAGGAGGAATTGATCCTACTTTTCTATAGTAAGTAGAGTGACTATTGGTTAAAACAATCTATGATATATTTCTAAATGAAGTACAAAATTCCCAAGAAAATAATGGTTAATATTTAAAGAGATGAAGTGCTTATTGCCCTGATTTGATCATTACATATTATAATTATGTATCAAATTATATAGTGCCCCATAAAGATGTATGATTATTATGTGTCAATGAAAAACCTAATAATAAAAATTATTAACAGAGTAACCTACCCCATAAAAATGTACAATTATTATGTGTCAATGAAAAAACTAATAATAAAAGTTATTAATAGAGTAACCTAAGAAGAAAATTAGTACCCAAATAGGCTTATGAGAAAAAGGATAAATCCTGATCATCATCCCAGTCATCTCACTCTTCAACAGTTTGAACATAGTATACATAGAGAGAAGTATAGATAGTCACTAAACTATGAAAATTCTTACTATTATATTCACCGAAAATTTTAGGATAATTTTCTAGTTGCAGTTATGTTTTCAAAACCCAAGAAACAAACTAAAAAAAAATTTGCTTGCATGTTCAAGTTTTCATAAGAGGACTATTTCAAAGCTATATTAAAAACTGGTCATGAGATATCAAATAACTGGATATAATCCAGAGAACCTAGCTAATCTTTTAGCCTATGAAAAAAATTTTGCAGTAAACATATGTTAAGAAATCATTCAGCTGATTGGCAAACAGGTAAAGCTATTTCTATAATTGCTTCTATCTCAAGGGGAACATAAGGAATATTTCAAAGTCTGAACATTTTCATTGAAACCCAAAGCTTACATACAATTTCTTGATTCCAAAAAGTTCCACTATACAAACATGCTTCTGCTAGTTTATTGCTGAAAGAAGACACCATGCAATGTAAAGCCATTTGTAATTGCTTCAAAGACAGAACATAAACACATTTAATTTCTACATTACAGATAATGCTTTGCTGAGAATAAAGTGGGCTGACTTACTTCCCTTTTGGTAATAGGACACCAAACACCATTCTTGAAGTTCCATTTCATTCCTGGGCAGTCCTGTTGTTAGCCAAAGGGAAAAAAGTTATTAATCCAACTGTATCATAACTGCATCTACTCATTTAATTAAAGAACGTTTTCTTGCCAAATCTAATAGAAAAACACCCAGAATTAATCTATCTTGCTTTTCCCCCCCTCAATAATCAAGATTAGACACACTTTACCTTTACTAGTATGCACATTATTGAGAACATCACCAAGGGAGTGTAAATAAAAGATAAAGCAGTGGTCTTTGACTTATAAAATATGATCTATATTAGCTAGAGATAAAAGTTAAATGACAAGTTCCAAAGTAGGTAAGAAAAATTGACAAACTTGTAAATGTGGGTGTTTTGGTTTGTGTATGAGGGGTCTCTCAAAATCCCCCATCTTAATGCAGGATTGTGAGAGCTGGAACCTAATTAGTCCTTCCTCATTTGAATGGACTGACTGGGTATAGGCAGGTGAGGCAAGGCTGAGGAGTGTGCCCTTAGCAATTATGTTGTCCTCCTGGCTCTTCCTCGACCCCTCCTCTCTCTCTTCCGCTTCCTGGCTGTCATGAGCTGAGTAGCTTTCTTTCATCATGCCCTTCTGCCATGATGCTCCGCCTCCTGATGGAACATGAGTCAGCTCACCGTGGACTAAACCTCTGATACTGTGAGTCAAAATAGACTTTTTCTCTTGTAAGTTTTTTTTTGTCAGGTATTTTGGTCTCATTGATGCAAAGTCGTCTAACACAGTGGGATAAGTTGTCATATTTGATCAAAAAGTCAAACAAGTGTTGGTGAGGATGTGGGGGAAAAGGCACACTCATACATTGGTAGTGGGACTGCAAATTGGTGCAGCCAATATGGAAAGCAGTATGGAGATTCCTTGGAAAACTGGGAATGTAACCACCATTTGACCCAGCTATCCTTCTCCTCGGACTATACCCAAAGGACTTAAAAACAGCATATTACAGGAACACAGCCACATCAATGTTTATAGCAGCACAATTTACAATAGCTAAACTGTGGAACCAACCTAGATGCCCTTCAGGAGATGAATGGATAAAAAATACATATATACACAATGGAACATTACTCAGCATTAAAAGAGAATAAAAACATGGCATTTGCAGGTAAATGGATGGCGTTAGAGAAGATAATGCTAAGTGAAGTTGGCCAATCCCAAAAAACAAATGCTGAATGTTTTCTCTGATATAAGGTGACTGCCTCATAGTGGAGTGGAGAAAGGGAGCATGGGAGGAATAGATGAACTCTAGATAGGGCAGAGGGGTGGGGGGGAAGGGAGGGGGCAGGAGGTTAGCAAGGATGGTGAAATGTGATGGACATCATTATCCAAAGTGCATATATGAAGACATGAATTGGTGTCTACATACAACCAGAGATATGAAAAATTGTGCTCTATGTTTAATAAGAATTGTAATGAATTCTGCTGTCATTCTTTAAAAATATCAATAAAAAAGAAAGAAATCAATAAAAATAAAGAAAAAAATAAAAAACATTTCTAAACCCCAAATACTCCAGAATACGAAATATATGGGATGTTTTGAGTGCCAACGTGACTCTACTCTTGGAAAATTCCAGGCCATGAAAGTCAGTTTCATGAACAAAATATTGTATAAAATTACCTTCAGATTGTATGTATCAGTTGTACATGAAATATATTTTTTTTCATATTTTAGACTTGGGTCTTAACCCCAAGATTTTTCAGGTCACATATGTAAATATTCCAACATCTGAAAAAATTCAAAATCTGCAACGCTTTTGTTCCCAAATATTTTGGATAAAAGGTGCTCAACCTGTAATAGCTTTATGATTTAATAAGTGTTCCAAGCCTCAGCAGTATCCTTCTGTGAAGAAATGCACTGCTTAACCTTGCAGGCTGATGTAAATTCACTACTTAGAAAATCAAACTGCTTGTTTTACCAATCAACTTTAAGTAAGGTAAATGCATTTGTGTCGAAAGCTTTTTAGTTAGAAAGCAATGTGACCTACACACCACACGACGGATGTCTTCCAAAGTTTCTGCTGCAGGGTTAGTGGCATTTGTTGTTTATCATTCTGGGTGATTTTGAAGCTGCGTCGCAGATGGCTCCTTAGTTCTTGTCTCCAGGTGGGATATTTTCTCAAGTTCTGCAATATAGTTTTGAGCATAAAAACAGAACTGCAGAATAGTGAATGGTTTGTTTCTCTTTGTAAGTATATGAAGTGTTACAAAAGAATAGTCATGTACAGACTAGAAGTACATCTAAAAATCTTTGTGCAGTGTGTTTTCAGTTATTGCAATTATTAATGATGTTTAAAATGTGTTTTAGAAAACAAAGAGGGGTCACACAATGGAATTCCAGTTGTAAACTTTCCATAAATACTATAAATCTTGACTGTGTATCTGTCTTACTTATAGTATTTATTTTTCCTTGAAAACATGGTGCATGTAAAAGTATCTGTGTTGGGTTTTTCAGAATAGAAAAACCTAAATGAAACAAGAAAACTACTGTGTGGTATTGAATGTTGCTGTGTAAATGTTAAATTCCTTCTGACATAATTTGATGGGTTGCTTCTTTTTCAATAAGTAAATTTATATGGATTATGCTTCATATCTGTGGAAACTTGGCATATTCCATAGTTTATTCATTGTTATTTTGTCTTCCAATATCTTACCAAATATAAATACTTGGACTTGAGTTTCTACTACATGAGTGTCTTCTCAAAGACAGTGTTAGCTAATGGCAGCTGTTCGTGAATCCTGGCTACAGATAAAAATGTTAGGTTTTTTTTTTTTTTAATAGCAGCATATCCTCATTTGGAGTTCTTGATAATAATTTCCTTAATTTTCTTTTGTACATAACTATGTCTCTTAGTTTATTTCATAAAGACATCCAATACTTCTCATTTTCTTTTCTCCATCGAATTTTGAATTAATAGCTCTCTGCGCATCAGGGATACAATGGAATGATTTGTACTGAAATTATTCTTGGAAGATAATAGCACTTTCTACTGATTTATTTAATAGACATGCATGTTCCCAGGTCTGAAATAAATGTAAATCATCATAGGATAAGATGACCTACTGAATGGCTTTACTCATGAATCTTCTTTGATATAAATTCTTAAGACCTTGAAAGTTTGCAGTTTCAACTGCTGTGGAATTAAAAAGGATATGCTGAAACTTTTCTTGTTCTTCAAAATCTAGGTTGTATAGACCAAGAACCTAGTAATCATGAACTATGCTATACTTTCCTCTTCTGTTTTCTTGGGAGAAAATGCAGAATCTAAAACCTTTAATTCCTAGCATGAAATACAACTATTCGCTTTATTGCTGTTATGGTTTGGGTATTAGGTGTTCCGCAAAAGTTCATGTGTGAGACAATGCAAGACAGTTTAGAGGTGAAATGATTGGGTTATGAGAGTTTTAACCTAACTAGTGCACTAATCCCCTAACAGGGATAAACTGGGTAGTAACTGTAGGCAGGTAGGGTGGGGATGGAAGAGCTGGGCTATTGGAGCATGCTTTTGAGGTATATATTTTGTGAGCTGAGCTTAGTCTCTCTCTGCTTCCTGGTATCATGTCCTGAGCCCCTTTCCTCTGCCATACTATTTCATAATGATGTTCTGCCTCACCTTGGGCCTAGAGAAATGGAGTTGGTCATCTAAAGATGAAGACCTCTGAAACTATAAGTCCCCAAGTAAACTTTTCCTCCTCTAATTGTGCTTGTTAGGTTTTTTGGTAAAGGCTGACTAAAAGAACTGTCCATCAAAAACTCATGGAGACTTATTCTGTAGAATTGATGAGATCAATGAGTTAGTCAACTTTTTGCTGCTATTATCAAAATAGCTGACAATAACAACTTAAAAGAGAAAGGCTTTATTTGGAAACATAATTTCAGAGATTTTAGTCCATAGTGGACTGGCTCCATGGCAGAAACATCATGGTGGAAGGATGTGGTGAAGGAAAGCTGCTTAGCTCATGGTAGCCAGGAAACAGAGGAAGAGAGAGACAGGAAGGGACCAAAAACAAGATATAGCCCGCAAGGTCACATCCACAGTGACCTTCTTCCAACCAGGCCCCACTTGCCTACAGTTTCCACCACTTCCCTGTAGACTATTAAGCTACCAATGGATTAATCCACTGATGAGGTCAGATCTCTCAGGATCCAATCACTTTCCAAAAGCCCTACCTCTGAACTTTGCTGAATTGGAGACCAAGACTTCATACTTGATCATTTAGGAAACTGCAGGGGGATTGGGGTTCCTGGGATCCTGAAGGAGGAATGGTGTCAGAGAAAGAAGAGTCAGGAAGACAGGTTGCAGCCATAATAATGATAGGTCAATGATTAACTTCTACTCCACTTACATAGGCTGGTACAGCCTGCACATATGAATTTATTTGTATGCTTTTGTCATTCGAAAATTATTTGAGGCACTTTATACTAAAATCACAGGATAATAAACTCCACTATGTAAAATAAAAGGACAATGCTTAATCTTTCTTTCAAATAACAAAAATGGAAAGTAAACTATTATAATCATAAAATAAAAAATGTTAAGTAAACTATTATAATGATATGTAAAACATAATTGCAAGCTTCCTGCAAGTTAAAAATAAAACATGAAATGTACAATGTTGCATAATTTTCCTGTATAACAAAGAATAAACTTAATCTGCATTTCTCTAATTACTAGAGATGTTGAACATTTTTCATATATTTATTGACTATTCTTATTTCTTCTTCTGTGAAGTGCTTATTCAGTTCCTTTGCCCATGTATTGATTGGATTATTATTATTATTATTGTTGTTGTTGTTATTATTATTATTATTATTATTATTATTTGTGTGTGTTAAGTTTATTGAGTTCTTTATATATCCTGGAAATAAATGCTCTATCTGAACTTCAGGCAAAGATTTTCTCCCATTCAATAAGCTCTCATTTCATATTCTTGACTGTTTCCTTTTCTGTGCAGAAGCTTTTTAGTTTGACACCATCCCATTTATTGACCTGATTTTACTTCTTTAGGAGATTTGTTGAGGATAGGTTCCTAAGCCAATATAATGGAAAGTTGGGCCTACATTTTCTTCTAGTAGGTACAGGGTCTTTGGTCTAAGGCCTAGGTCCCTGATCCACTTTGAGTTGAGTTTTATGCAGAATGAAAGATAAGAGTTAAATTTCATCCTGCTACATATGGATTTCTGACTTTCCCAGCATCATTTTTTGAAGAGGATATCTTTTCTTCAATGTATGTTTATGACACATTTGTCTAGTATGAGATAACTATATTTTTATGGGTTTGTCCCTGTGTCTTCTAATCTGTACCATTGGTCTACATGTCTATTGGTGCCAATACCATGCTGTTTTTATTACTATAGCTCTGTAGTATAATTTAAGGTCTGGTATTATGATGCCTCCTGCTTCACTTTTCTGGCTAGGGATTACTTTGTCTTTTATGGGCCTCTTATTTTTCCAAATGAATTTAAATGGAAACTACAATGAGATTCTATCTCACTTCAGTCAGAATGAAAGTTTTAAAGAATACAAATACAATAAATGTTGATGAAGATGTGGGGGAAAAGTACAGTCATACATTGCTGGTGGAACTGTAAATTGGTCCAATCACTATGGAAAGCAGTAAGGAGATTCCTCAGAAAACTTGGATGGAACCACCATTTGACCCAGCTATCCCACTCCTTGGTTTATACTGAAAGGACTTAAAATCAGCATACTACAGGGATGCAGCTGCCAAGGTCCATCCCAGGCAAGGGGAGTGGGGTTCCTGGGATCCTGAAAGAGGAGTGGTGTCGGAGAAAGAAGAAGAGTTGGGATGACAGGTTGCAAGTTATGAGCATCCTCTAGAAGGAATCTCTGCTGCCCCTGGAGGGAAGTTTATTTTTATACCTTTTTTATAGGTGTTTTTTTCAGGTAGTTAATGGATAGCTTCAAAGCTTGAAACTTTTTGATTTACATAATTTTTAAGAGTTACAATCTTTTCTGACATACATTGATTACCTAATATATTGAGTATATTGTTCAAAATATTTTTCTGTAACCTTAGTCAATCATGATTAAGCTTTTATATTTTCACCTCAATCACTAGGTACTAGGCAATACAAGTAAACTACATGTCTCCTGACCTATTATTCACTTCTAACAATAAAGCATACCTATAATTATTTCATTAACCTTTAACTTTAAAGTATACTTATGATTATTAGGTAAGCTTTCTTATTTCTAAACTAAAATCCCAATATAACACACTTAAAGTAGTGAAAGTCTATTACTTAAAAGCCTACTACTTTGAAGTACCTTTAAAATATATCTATGTTAATTTTATATTATTCTATTTTTAATTTCCAAGTTAATTTCCTCTTTTTCATATGACCCATTCAACTGCTTTCTTAAAGAACTCCCTTGATCCTTGGTCAAAGCACACCAATTCTTATGTCTTTGTAATCTTTAACTAAAGGGCAGATTTACACCTCAATCCATTTGTCATTTATATTAACTATGTGTTTTCCATTTTCATCATAAATTTCTGTGTAAGGCAAAGGAGGGTCTATTGGTTGGGGGAATGTATTTTTATTAGCCTCTTATTCTCAAAGGGGATACCATAAGCAACATATGGTGGTCCTTGTACTGTTGGCACAGCAAGTGTTTTTCTGTAGCTAGGCTGTTGTACAGGTTGTGGCTTTAGGATGGGGTTGGGGGATAAATATTTCTTATTGTTCAGGCTTGAGGAATAATACTATTGTTTGTATCCTGAGAGATATTGAAACACACCTCATGGCATGTCTCAATTGTATCCTTAGTCTCATTCTGGGAATTTTCCTGCAATCTCAGGCAACACGTACTTTTATTATTGATTGATGTATGCCCTGTTATCCATATCATGAGTATCATAAACAAAACACTTAACATTCCTAATGGTTCCGGTTTCCAGATGGTGCGGCCCTGCTGAAGCATCCCCCACGCAGTGACCCTGTCAGACAGCGGGTGCAGGAATGCCTTCACTATGCAGCCACTTCAATGTTTATAGCAGCTCGATGCACAATAGCTAAACCTAGATGCCTTTCAACAGATGAATGGACAAAGAAAATGTGGTGTATATTCACAATGTGTTACTCAGCCATAAAAGAAGAATGATTATATGTTATATGTCAGAAATGCGATAGTATTCCTTACTTTTTCCCAAAATAATTAAAAAAATCATTCCATAAATCCATTTCTAAGGATATTGTGCAGAGAAGCAACATCTTTCTTATACAGAGTATCTACTTTTGAATATAATTTTAAAATGATCTCACAAAGGTCATGGAAAATTTAATTGACTGGTCATGTTGAATATAGTGTGCTATAAAATATTTACATGGTGTCATTTGATTGCTTTAATTTTCTCCATATTGTCATTTCAAAAGTAGCATAGATTGCTTTAATAAATGAGTATTTATGCTTGCATATATATGCATATACACTCAATAAATACATACATATACATATATAATCTATATTTAGATACATATATACACAGATATGTGTGTATACGTATGTAAGATATGTGAGTATATATGTATAGATATTTGATCATACTCTGATAATCCTATATGTATACAGAATATAGAATAGTAGAATAGCTTTATTGCTATTTGAAACACGGCATATTTCAAATACATGCCGCAGAGTAGCTTAGAAAGGGAAAGTCATAATTTTAACAAAAATAAAAGCAGATGTAACAGTAGTTTTACTTTAATTAGTGCAATTAATGCAATGCCAGTTATACACACACACACACACACACACACACACACATATATATACACACACACACACACATAGTATTTAATTCTCACAAACATACTATGTGGTAGCACTGTTTTAAATTCTTATTTGAAATTGTTTAAGATAGGAATAAAACTTGAAACTTAGAACAACTAGATAACTTATGTAAGGTCACATGATAGGTGAATCTAGAGCTCCAACCAAGTTTTGTCTTATCCTAAAACTCATGTATTTCCCTCCAACCTAGTTTTGTCTTATCCTAAAACTCTTCTCTCTCGCTCTCTCTCCTTCCCTCCCTCTCTCTCTCTCTTTCTCTCTCTCCCTCTCTCCCCTCTTTCAGTTTAGTGGCTGAAAAATAATAACACAACACTTTCACACTTGACCACTTGACTTATACTGAACATTCACCTGGAATCAATCAGTGTTTTTCTACATGCTAATGCCCTTGACTTGAATCTGTAGACTACCTGACCTACCTGACTGATGAGTTTCCTCAACGCTTTATGGTTTTGTTATGAAAAGAAGCTAACAGTAGATCATATACCCTGTAACTGCTGAATGAAAAAGCTGCTGTTTCCAGGGAGAGGCAATTTAAAAAAATTTCTGAAGTGGAAATTTCAAAGATGCTTCAGTTCTTTCTGGGAAAAAAAAAAAAAAAAAAGCCTTTGCTAATATAGGCAAACTTTGTAAACACTGGGTTCTCCACAAACACTGCCCCCAGAGGAGAGTGCTGAAAGCACACCCTCCTCCCAGCATTGGGCCAGACACTCTGGTGGTGACATCCACAGGATGCCTGGCACTTCTCAGGAAACCTTTCTTCCATAACTGCTTTTGGGCTAGGTGGAGTGCCTATAGCCAATGATGTCTTGCCTAATGTTATTCTTTGAGATCTACTCTGGTTAAGGAATGTGCTGTGTTGTATTTCTTTATTTAATATATAAATATCTTAATTTTATTTGAGGTTCCTAAATGTCCGGTCCATATCAACTCTGGGAGATTTAAATAGGCATCACAGAATTCGTGCTTATTCTGTATCCATTGCTCCACTAGAAAACACAGTAGGTGCCCTGCAGACCCCTGAATTGTTGTGTGCTCTGGACACGCCACAGTTCTCACCACACTCAAGTGTTGTCAAACTCATCAATGAAATAAAATCCCCGCTGCCTTCACTGAGTTGTAATAAAAATCCACATATTTTTTATTTTATTTTATTATGGTGATTTAATCTAACTAAACAAAATTCCGGAACAATATATATGTTGTTCAATAATAATAATATATTGAATAATAATATATTGGGAATAAAAGGTGTAGAGTTTAACAGAATTTTATTGATAGTTATTAATGTTGTCATTATGCTATTGCATATTATAATAATGTAATTGATTTTGCTGTCATTTTACAGGCTTGGCATTCCTAAATATTTTTCAGTATCTCTAGAAGTAAGGCCCAAGTATCATATTCTCAGGTACAGAATCTAAGTAAGATCTCAGTTCTCTGTTAATGGCCTTCCTTATAAAAATATAAAAAGTTAATTTGACAGCTAACTTGAAGAGGATTAGCTACAACCCCAAATAGGGCTGGAATATAAAAATCCTGTTAAATAGTTCTGTTTCTGCTTAGTCTATATTATATATCAACATAGCTTAATAGAACACTCACTCTGCTTGCGGAACACAGACTTTGTTCTTTGAGTATTAGGGCTGAAGTGTTGGAAACATAAGCCAGCATTCTCACTGGGCTGTTTTTACTCAATTGTGACATTACTCCAAGATTTGCCAAAGGAAAAAAAATTGTCTAGTAATCATAGGAAAATTGAGAATGTGTGCCTGTTTCCCAGCTATCTAGGTTAAATCTCAGGAAATCCATGAGACTTCATCTGTATCAAAACATTTTTCTGCCTTAACAATCCTTTACTTTCAGCCAGACTGCTCCAAACAAGAAAGAGAGATGCAACTATCTTTTATGTCCAAATGATTTTATTTGAGAAAGGTTCCTGCCTCAGAGACGTCTTGTCAGTTTATAGGATTGCTTTGAAGAGACCTTAAATTTATTTTGAGAATTGATATATAATTTTAATGATAACATGATTCTTACCTTGCTTTGATGGGTGATCTTTTTTGTATGTGTGTGTGTCGGGGGTGGGTACCCCAGGATTGAACTCAGTGGCACTCAACCACTCAGCCACATCCCCAGCCCTACCTTGTATTATTCTATTTATAGACAGGATCTCACTGAATAGCTTAGCGCCTCACTTTTGCTGAGGCTGGCTTTGAACTTGCCATCATCCTGCCTCAGCTTCCTGAGCTGCTGGGATTACAGGCATGGGCCACCCTGCTCAGCTTGATAGGTAAACTTATGATAGTAGGAAATCCGCCTTCATCTTGGTCTCTGCTATGGTTGGAGAAGTCCTCCCAAAGAACCATGTGTTGAAATCTTGGTTCCCATCCTATGGCACTATCGGGAAGTGGTGGAAGAGATGGAACCTACTAGGAAGTGTACCAGCCACTGGAGACTTGAAGGGAATATTGTGACCCCAGCCCTTTCCTATTCTCTTTCACTTCCCAGCCATAATGTTTTGCCATGAGTTGCAGCCTTCATGTGCTGCCACCTTCCCGAAAATAATGGTGACTCGATCACAGAGAGAAATCTCCAACACTGTGAGTCAAAAGAATCCTTTTCTCTTTATAAACGGATCATCTCAGGTATTTGTTATAGTAATAGAAAGCTGAATAACATAATACCTCTAAAACTTACCTCCAGCTTTTCAATTTCTCTGCACTGGGGAAACTATAGTTGCATAAAAGGGGAAGGTTATTTTGAATGGTAGAGGAATCTAGTCAACCAACTCAGACTATTGTGCAAAAACAGTTCTTGTCCCTAGTCTCCATGCTAGCAAAGGCACACAGTATGCATAAAACAAATGTGGTCATGTCCCTCATGTTGCTTATAGTGCCCAACACTTAATGGCTATTCCCAGAAGACACTGAAGAGTCTTGTCCAAAATCAAGAGACCCCTTTAGATGGCCAAGGCCAGCCAGAAACAGTCACCCTTACTTTCAAAGGGCCTGTGGGTTCCTCTCCACCCATTGTTCTTACATAGACCAGGCATAGTTTGGGGTTGTGACCTTTGAAAGAGAAAGAAACATTAGCAGAACTTCCAGGGATGGGGATACTAGTGCTGCACTATGAAGTGCCCTGAAAACTACTGTGTCAAAGGATGACCTCTAAAGTGCGGAAGAACCGTTCTGTCATCTTACCTCTGGCACCAGCAGCAGCACATGGATCTTTTAGTGTGTTTTTGGACAAGAGTTCACACAGCCAGTTTTTTAGATTCCCCAGCTCTGGGCAGTCACTCCTTTGCACTTTTTTTTTTTTTTTTGGCTCTGATCTATTAACTTAAGAATATGCTGAAATTGAGCTTCTTGTGTCTTCATTTTCTGGAAAATTGTAACCCCAGATTCAATTGTTCCATCTGATTTGTGGACTAAAAATAAAGAAGGCCATAAGGAATTGGTTAAGGTTTCTTCCCTTTCCCCCTCTTCTCTTCTAAAGGCTCTTGCCTTTATATAGTCATACCTTTCTCTTCTCTCAAATTGGATTTCCAAATAACAATTAATCTATGTCATGTTTCTCAGTGAAGGAGAATTGAGAATAAACAAAGTAGGTATCTGAGAAGGAAGAAAAATCACTTTAAGAGAAAAAATTGGTATAAGCAATGGTAAATGGTAACTTGAAAACTGCTTCTCTAGGCAACAATGATCAGTTAATCATGTTTCTGTTTCTCTTATCTAATCCAAATGCTTTGAGATCTTTCTAATTAAAAGTATGTGAGAATAGCTAACTTATAAATAAACTCTAACATTATTGATTTTTGTTAACAAGGCCACAAAGACCATCCAATAACACAGGAGGGTATTTTTTAACAAATGGATCTGGGACAACTGAATCCCTATAACAGAAAACAACAAAAACTCCCCCATTCACTTAGAAACTAACCTTGCACTGTACAAAAGTATTAGTCCAAATCCTAAATGTCAGAGTTAAAATTATAACTTCTTCTTAGAAGAAGCATTAAGACAAAATATTTTAACTGTATGTTTGGCAAAGATATCTCAGTTATGACACCCAATGCAAATTCCATAAAGAAAAAATTTATAAATTACATTTTAACATTTTGTTCTTCCAAGACATAATTAAGAAAATTAAGACAAGACATATACTTGGATATCACATTTGTAAGTCATGTATGTGATAAAGGATTTGTGTTCAGAATGTAAAAGAACTCCTTTAACCCAATAATAAGAAACAATTAAAAATGGTCAAACAGTTCTGTACATGTTTTATCAAAGAAGATAAAGATAATAAGCTCTTGAGAAGATGCTTAGAATTATCAGTTACTAGGGAAATGTAAATTAAAACCATGTTTAGATTCCACACCCACTAAAAAGCTTACCCCAAATATTAAAAACACTAAATGCTGTTTAGAAAATGGGGAATATATATATATATATATATATATATATATATATATATATATATATATTCCCTTTCATGGGGATACAAAATGCTGTTACCTATGGGAAACACTTCTTAAAAAATTACAAATATACTTACCATAAACCCGGCAGTACCTATCCAAGAGAAATAAGAATATAGGTCCATGCTATGGCACAGGCACAGGTGGTCCTAGCAACATTACTTATGAAAGCCAATACCTTGAACCAATCCTGATGCCTATCTACTGGCAAATAAACACACACAATATGGGATATTCATATCTTGCAATATTATTTATCAGAAGAAGAATGACCTATATGTATAATGGCATAATTTGGAGTGAACATACTTTATATACAGAGTTACGAAAAATAGTGTTGTGAATGGATAATTATGATTGTAATGCATTCCACTATTGCTGTGTATGTAAGAAATTTAAAAAAAAAGAAAAAAATGAACTACATGCAGAACCATAGATAAGTCTCAAGAACATGCAGAGTGAAAGTAGTCAGACCTAAAAAACATGAAATTTCTAGAAAAGTTAAGTTTCCAGAGACAGAAAGCAGATCAGCAGTTATGTAGGTTGGTGGGGGGAGAAATGATTTGCAACAGGCCTAAGGGAACACTTGGGGTAATAGAAGTGTTCTAAAGAAAAATTGTGTTAGCAATTACACACCTACATAAGTTTAATAAAACTCACCAACTGTTATACTTACAATATTATTGTGCATAAATTATATCTGAATAAAAACATTAATTTTTAAAAAAATATGTGGAAGGCAATTCTTTACTAATAATATAAAGAGTTTTTATGCTCTAAAAACTGAGAAAACATGGATATCTATTAGGATATAACATTTGGAGAAAAGGGTGATTGATTACTTCTGCCTGTAAAAATTAATTCTAAGCCTAAGATTGTCATTATTTCCTAACTGATAGCAAGTACAATGGGCAATTTTGAAGTAAACTAAATGCAAGGAATGTTGTCTTTTTCCTGGCTTCTCTGGAAATGTATGCAGTGAATCAAGCAATTTATATGATTAATGAGTTTTTACCGTCTTGTGGCCTGTATCAGGGATTATTTCCATCAGTCAAAAACTGGTTCTGAAGGGTTAAGTGTAAATTACCTGTCCATAAATTGCTGAAGACTCTTGAATGATGACCGGGAAGGACCAACCAGCATCAATTCCAGTTTTAGAAATACATTCAAAATAAAAGTCAAACTCGGAGAGAAAAAAAGTATTTTGTTTTCCTTCTCAGATGCCACATTCTCTTTTTGTCCTATCCTAGCAGAGGAGCCATCAAAGCAGGTATGAGGAAGGGAAGGAGGGAGAGAAGGGACTGTTTTGGATAATGTTCAACAATAAGGAATGCAAGTTATTTTTTCTTTTAAGGTCTTTCATTACTGGCTTCTTGACATGTTGCTTCATTTAGCTGCCTTAATTCAGTAAAACAAACTAGAATCCATTTTCAAATATCAGGGCCTTGTTTTGTCATACCCTTCATCAAATGACCCTTTCACTCTCTTTCATTTGGTTTCAACTAGCCAAGGTTTATTGAAATTCACTTCAACTCCGTGTTCATGGAGATTAAAAGACAGTGTCTGAAGGGAGAAAGCACCATATGTTACCCTACGTTTAATGTATATCACGTTCTGCTTAAGAAAAAGTATGCTAGTGCCAAGAAAGCTTTTGTCTGCACAGAACCCATAAAAGAGAATGGCATAGTTTTCTTATGCTGCAATTTTGAGATACAACCAGCTGGAAATGACAGGGATGGGAGGATTAAGCTCAGGGATCACGAGTTCCAAAGTCCATGGCTAAAGGTTCTCCGTAAGGAATGTTCATATCTGAAACCTGTGTCCTCAAGTAGCAGTGCCCATCAGTGACTGGAAAACATGAGCTGTGCCATAGACTAGTCCTTTTGGATGAAAATAGACATTGTTTCAACTGGATGTCTGTAAGTTGGGCATGAAAACAAAGAAAAGCAATCCTGCGAGGCTTTAATGTTATCAGCTTTAGTATTTCCATAATCATTTTTAAAACTGTGCAAGATTCAGTTGACAGTGACTTTGTACTTGCTTCAGAGAAAGATATTGAGGTTAAATGATGGGTCCCTTTATGGAAGTTATTTGCTTTTGATTATTGTTTTCAATGAAAACTTAATTGGAACATAAACTGGTTGAAGTTGCTGTGACAATTGTGTTTTATCATGTACTTAGACCTGCCTTAGATAAACCTACTGAGCAACTGGATCCACTAACTGTTACTCATGGTGGTTCCATTTTTCTTATGGGCCTATACAGATTCCTAAATTGAGCTCTCTATATCCTTAAGTCCTCAAATAGTTAAAAAGCAAACAGCAGGACCCTAATGTTTTCCAAGTTTTTCTTGACTTATTTATGCCTACCCTTTCCATTTTTTATGAAATGAAATTAATTGGCTTTTACTCTCAGCTTATTAGGAATTATGTAAAGTTGAGAAAAACATGGTATGACATTCATAATCTAAATTAATCAATCTGTTTGGGTTCTTTTTCTGTTGTATTATTCCTAGGTTTGTAAGTCAGCCAACAAGAACATATTACTTATTTACTTCTACTTTTAAAAATTCAAAATTACAAGTAGCATGGTCCATGCTATCCAGAGTCAAGTTTAAATACAGTTAAAAATTTTAATTTCTACCAAAGTTACTCCCAAACTTACTCACTATTGCACTGAAACATGCCTTCAAGTCTTAGAAATCAGAATCTGTCAGTGGTCAGGGTTTATAATGTCAAAAGAAAGGAAAGGAACACTTGAGGAAACATGAACAAATTTATTTCTAGAAAATTACTATTTATTTTCAAAAATATTTATTGCATATTATAGAGGATTTGGTGACTTAGGTGAAGATGTAACCATTAGGACCAAAGCATATATTCTAACTGGCATTATTTGTATTCTTAAATTTGCCTTATGAATAATAAACATATTATTCCATGAAAGTCCAAAAGGGCTTGGAAAAGTGCAAAACTTAATTTTATTCCACAGAATCTGGGAAGCCACTTGGTGAAAGAGAAATGGCAAGGTAATATAAGATATCGTACACGTTTTCTGGCTCCATCTCAGCTTTTTTCTTTTTGGTCTCTAAAACATTAACTAACGGAGCAGGCTGAGGCTGTGCTGGGTGTGCTCCTTCAATGTTTTATTACTTTCTCTAAGCTGAGAGCAAAATATTTTGGCAAGTTTATTCAACATTAGACGCTAATGGTCTTAAATCTAAGGAAAGTTGGTAATTGCTTTGAAAAAGCTAAAGATAGAAATGGCATTTTTAAAATCTGGATTTTATTCTTTCTGGTTTATTATATATTTTGCCCAGAGGTAGACATTTTTAAGAATTATGGGAGCTGAATTTTTTGTCATTTTGCCAGGAACATATTCATACACATAAATTGAAGGAGCTGGGGTGATAGGAGCATGTTTGTAAAGCAATTTAGGAGAGAATGAAATAAAGGCATGGAGTGTCTGTTTTCTTCAGGGTATACAACTTCATCTGGTTGAGCAGTTTCAGAATATGTTTTATAGTCTATCATCCTCATCCTCCTAGAAGATAAAATCTTGATGATCCTTTAAATTCATGAATTAAAGAAGGATACTATGTTTTTTTCCGGATGTGACCCAGGTTGATGTGATAAATTAAAAAGAATTAGAACTAGCATGAAGAGAAGGGAGACATGGGTGTTGGAATTAAAAAGAGGTTGGTGTTATATTCTTGGTGTTATATTAGCCACAATGAGTTAGATTAAGCCACAGTAAGATAGGAACAATAAAGTTGTTGTAATTAATACACCAGAAGTTTGTTTCTCATCCATATTACCCCTCCAGTGTAGGTAAGCCAGGATTCCACTCAGTGGGATTACTCAGTAATCCAGAATGACAAAGGTTTCATCTTCCTATAACCGTACTCCAATGGTGAGAAGAATGATGTGGCAAATCTCTATCCATCTTTTAAAACTTTTGTGTGAATTTCATTGGCCAAAGCAATTGAGATGATCATACCCAACTCTAAAGGATGTGAGGATCCACTATTCTTCATTGGGATCACAAAGAGCCAGAAATATGGGTCTCAAAGATAGAACTACTATGACTTAAATGGTGTTATGTGTAATACCCAAGAAAGGATTTATTGGAGAGCTAATTGATCACATCTCAGGCAATCAGTTTTACTGTTTTTTTTTCCATCATCCCCTTTGCAATTGCAAAGGTAATTTTATTTTTTTTAATTTTTTAATTCTTTTTTTATTATTAGTTGTTCAAAACATTACAAAGCTCTTGACATATCATATTTCATACATTTGATTCAAGCAGATTATAAACTCCCATTTTTACCCTGTATACATAGTGCAGATTCATATCGGTCCCACATCCACTTTTTTACATATTGCCATACTAGTGTCTGTTGTATTCTGCTGCCCTTCCTATCCTCTATTATCCCCGCTCCCCTCCCCTCTCCTCCCATCTTCTCTCCCTACCCAATCTACTGTAATTCATTTCTCTCTCTTGTTTTTTTCCCCCTTTCCCCTCACTTCCTCTTATATGTAATTTTGTATAACAATGAGGATCTCCTTCCTTTACCATGCAATTTCCCTTCTCTCTCTCTTTCCCTCCCCCCTCTCGGCCCTGTTTAATGGTCATATTTTTCTCATGCTCTTCCTCCCTATTCTGTTCTTAGTTGCTCTCCTTATATCAAAGATGACATTTGGCATTTGTTTTTTAGGGATTGGCTAGCTTCACTTAGCATAATCTGCTCTAGTGCCATCCATTTCCCTGCAAATTCCATGTTTTTGTCATTTTTTTAGTGCAGAGTAATACTCCATTGTGTATAAATGCCACATTTTTTTAAATCCATTCATCGATTGAAGGGTATCTAGGTTGGTTCCACAGTCTAGCTATTGTGAATTGTGCTGCTATGAACATCTATGTAGCAGTATCCCTATAGTACGCACTTTTAAGGTCTTTAGGGAATAGTCTGAGGAGCAATAGCTGGGTCAAATGGTGGTTCCATTCCCAGTTTTCCCAGGAATCTCCATACTGGCTTTCCAAATTGGCCACACCAATTTGCAGTCCCACCAGCAATGTACAAGTGTAACCTTATCCCCGCATCCTCGCCAGCACTTATTGTTATTTGACTTCATAATGACTGCCAATCTTACTGGAATGAGATGGTATCTTAGGGTGGTTTTGATTTGCATTTCTCTGACTGCTAGAGATGGTGAGCGTTTTTTCGTGTACTTGTTGATTGATTGTATGTCCTCCTCTGAGAAGTGTCTGTTCAGGTCTGTGGCCCATTTGTTGATTGGGTTATTTGTGTTCTTATTGTTTAATTTTTTGAGTTCTTTGTATACTCTGGATATTAGGGCTCTATCTGAAGTGTGAGGAGTAAAAATTTGTTCCCATGATGTAGGCTCCTATTTACCTCTCTTATTGTTTCTCTTGCTGAGAAAAAACTTTTTAGTTTAAGTAAGTCCCATTTATTGATTCTTGTTATTAACTCTTGTGCTATGGGTGTCCTATTAAGGAATTTGGAGACCGACCCCACAATATGTAGATTGGAGCCAACTTTTTCTTCTTCTATCAGATGCAGAGTTGCTGATTTGATATCAAGCTCCTTGATCCATTTTGAGTTAACTTTTGTGCATGGCGAGAGAAGGGGATTCAGTTTCATTTTGTTGCATATGGAATTCCAGTTTTCCCAGCACCATTTGTTGAAGATGCTATCCTTCCTCCATTGCATGCTTTTAGCCCCTTTATCAAATATAAGATAGTTGTAGTTTTGTGGGTTAGTCTCTGTGTCCTCTATTCTGTACCATTGGTCCACCCGCCTGTTTTGGTACCAGTACCATGCTGTTTTTGTTACTATTGCTCTGTAGTATAGTTTGAAGTCTGGTATCGCTATGCCGCCTGATTCACACTTCCTGCTTAGAGTTGCTTTTGCTATTCTGGGTCTTTTATTTTTCCATATGAATTTCCTGATTGCTTTCTCTATTTCTACAAGAAATGCCGTTGGGATTTTGATTGGCATTGCATTAAACCTATAGAAATCTTTTGGTAATATCGCCATTTTGATGATGTTAGTTCTGCCTATCCAGGGTATATTTTTCCATCTTCTAAGATCTTCTTCTATTTCTCTCTTTAGGGTTCTGTAGTTTTCATTGTATAAATCTTTCACCTCTTTTGTTAGGTTGATTCCCAAGAATTTTATTTTTTTTGAGGATATTCTGAATGAGGTGTTTTTCCTCATTTCCATTTCAGAAGTTTTGTTGCTGATATACAGAAATGCCTTTGATTTATGCATGTTGATTTTATATCCTGCCACTTTGCTGAATTCATTTATTAACTCTAGCAGTTTCTTTGTAGACTCTTTTGGGTCTGTTAGATATATTATCATATCATCCGCAAATAGTGATAATTTAAGTTCTTCTTTTCTTATTTTTATGCCTTTAATTTCTTTCGTCTGTCTAATTGCTCTGGCCAGTGTTTCGAGAACTATATTGAATAGAAGTGGTGATAGAGGGCATCCCTGTCTTGTTCCAGATTTTAGAGGGAATGCCTTCAATTTTTCTCCATTCAGAATGATGCTAGCCTGAGGCTTAGCATAGATAGCTTTTACAATGTTGAGGTAAGTTCCTGTTATCCCTAGTTTTGTTAGAGTTTTGAACATAAATGGATGCTGTACTTTGTTGAATGCGTTTTCTGTGTCTATCGAGATGATCATATGGTTCTTATCTTTAAGTCTATTGATGTGGTGAATAACATTTATTGATTTCCATATATTGAACCATCCTTGCATCCCAGGGATGAATCCTACTTGGTCACTGTGCACAATTTTTTTGATGTGTTTTTGTATCCGATTCGCCAGAATTTTATTGAGGATTTTTGCATCTAGGTTCATCAGAGATATTGGTCTGTAGTTTTCGTTCTTTGAGGTGTCTTTGTCTGGTTTTGGAATCAGGGTGATGTTGGCCTCATAGAAAGAATTTGGAAGAGCTCCCTCTTTTTCTATTTCCTGAAATAACTTGAAAAGTATTGGTATCAATTCTTCTTTAAAGGTTTTGTAAAACTCCGCTCTATACCCATCCGGTCCTGGGCTTTTCTTGGTTGGTAGTCTTTTGATTGCTTCTTCTATTTCATCCATTGATATTGGTCTGTTCAAATTGTGTGTATCCTCCTGACTCAGTCTGGGCAAATCATATGACTTAAGAAATTCATCAATGTCTTCACTATCTTCTATTTTATTAGGATATAGGATTTCAAAATAATTTCTAATTGTCTTCTGTATTTCTGTAGCATCTGTTGTGATATTGCCTTTTTCATCCTGTATGTTAGTAATGTGAGTTCTCTCTCTTCTTCTCTTTGTTAGCATGGCTAAGGGTCTGTCGATCTTATTTATTTTTTCGAAGAACCAACTTTTAGTTTTGTCAATTTTTTCAATAGTTTGTTTTATTTCAATTTCATTGATTTCTGCTCTGATTTTAATTATTTCTTGCCTTCTGCTACATTTGCTGTTGTTTTGCTCTTCCTTTTCTAGGGCTTTTAGATGAAGTGTGAGCTCATTTATTTGTTTTTTTTTTTTTTTTTCTTTTTTGGAGGAATGACCTCCAGGCAATGAATTTCCCTCTTAAAACTGCTTTCATTGTGTCCCATAGATTCCGATATGTTGTGTCTGTATTTTCATTTATCTCTAAGAATTTTTTGATTTCCTCCTTTATGTCTTCTGTAACCCATTGATCATTCAGTAACATATTGTTCATTTTCCATATGATATAGGATTTTTCCTTCCTTCTTTTATCATTGATTTCCAGTTTCATTCCATTATGATCAGATAAAATGCATGGTATTATCTCCACCCCTTTATATTTACTGAGTGTTTCCCTATGGCATAACATATGGTCTATTTTTGAGAAGATCCATGTGCTACAGAGAAAAAAGTATATCCACTTGATAATGGTTGATATATTCTATATATGTCAGTTAAGTCTAGGTTATTGATTGTGATATTGAGTTCTATAGTTTCTTTATTCAACTTTTGTTTGGAGGATCTGTCCAATGGTGAGAGAGGTGTATTGAAGTCACCCATAATTATTGTGTTGTGGTCTATTTGATTCTTGAACTTGAAGAGAATTTGTTTTATTAACATCACAGCACCCTTATTTGGTGCATAAATATTGATAATTGTTATGTCTTGTTGGCGAATGGTTCCTTTTAACAGTATATAATGTCCTTCCTTATCCCTTTTGGTTAACTTAGTCTTGAAGTCGATTTTATTTGATATGAGGATGGCCACCCCTGCTTGCTTACGAGGACCGTGTGTGTGGTATAGTTTTTCCCAACCTTTCACCTTCAGCCTGTGTATGTCTTTTCCAATCAGATGTGTCTCCTGGAGGCAGCATATTGTTGGATTTGTTTTTTTAATCCATGTTACCAGCCTATGTCGCTTTATTGGAGAGTTTAAGCCATTAATGTTCAGAGTTACTATTGATATATGGTTTGTACTTCCAGCCATGTTTGATTATTTATCTTTTTTTTTAAATTTGGATTGTTTCTCCATGATTAGCTTTCCCCCCACCCTCTGGCTTTATTGAGGTACTTCCCACTGTTGGTTTTGGTTATTGTTTTTCATTTCTTCCTCGTGTAGTGTTTTGCTCAAGATGGTTTGCAATGCTGGTTTTCTGGCTGCAAATTCTTTTAACTTTTGTTTATCATGAAAGATTTTTATTTCGGTGTCGAACCTGAAGCTTAATTCTGCTGGATACAAAATTCTTGGTTGGCATCCATTGTCTTTCAATGTTTGAAATACGTTGTTCCAGGATCTTCTTGCTTTCAGCGTCTGTAATGAAAAATCCATTGTTAACCTTATTGGTTTACCCCTGAATGTAATCTGCTTCCTTTCTCTTGTAGCTTTGAATATTTTCTCTTTGTTCTGTATATTGGATATCTTCATAACAACGTGTCTTGGTGTTGGTCTACTGTGATTTTGTATGCTCGGTATACTGTATGCATCTACAATTTGTACATCCGTTTCCTTTTTTATTTCTGGAAAGTTTTCTGTAATTATTTCCTTCAGCAGGTTGCTCATTCCCTTGGTTTGAACCTCTATACGTTCCTCTATCCCGATGACTCTTAAGTGTGGTTTTTTTAATGTTATCCCCTATCTCTTGGATGTTTTTCTCATGATTTTTTACCAGCCTTTCTGAGTTGGCTAGACTCTTTTCAAGATGATATATTTTGTCTTCATTATCTGATGTTCTGGCTTCTACTTGCTCCACTCTGTTAGTGATACTCTCATTTGAGTTTTTAATTTGGTTTATAGTTTCCTTCATTTCTAGAATTATTGTTTGATTTTTTTATAATCTCTATCTCCTAATAAAGATGCTTATTTGCTTCTTTTATCTGTTTATGTAATTCATTTTCAATGTGTTCTTTCATTGTTTGAATTTGCTGTCTCATATCCTCTTTAAGATTCCATTCCATCTGTCTAAGGTATTCCTTGAGTTCTTTATTTGACCATTTTTCTGATGCCTCTAGGTCCTCCTGAATATTTAAGCTGTCCTGCATTGTTTGTACTCCTTTTCTTCCTTGCTTTTTTATGCTGCTCATTTTACTTCATGTTCTGTTTGACTGCTGAGTTACTGTTTACTCCTATAAATTTATTTGATGCTTGGGAGGAAAGGTATTAGAAGGGAAGGGAAGAAGTCACTAAAGAGAATGAGAGTAAACAGGTAGAATTCAAGGAAGGGGAAATAAGGAAATTGAAAAGAAATGAAAAGACAAAGGAAAAAAAATAGAAAATAAAAAAAGAAAAAAATTTAAAAAAATAATCAAAAAAAAGATTAAAAAATTAAAAAAAATAATTTAAAAAATTAAAAAAATAATAAAATAATAAAATAAAGTAAATGAAAATAAAAAAAAAAAAAACAAATAAAAAAAATAATAAATGCAGTCTTAGAGTTTGTTTAACTTCTCTTCCAGTAGGTGGAGCTGTGCCCACTGGGCCAAGCTTCTCCTCTCAATACACAGGAACCTATCACTGTGCAGCAGCTCCTCCTCCCAGACTGGGCAGGTCTCCAATCCTGAGTGCCTAGGGCCTTTTCTTGTGCCTAGTCACTTCCCCACTTTTCCTCAAGCCAGGCCCCGCTCACTGGTGACGCTCACCACAATACTGGCTACACGCCAGGTCTGCTGCTCCCGGGAGCCCTATTTTCTAGAATGACTGGGCACACTCTCCATGTTTGCCATTCTCTCAGACCCTAAGTTTGTGGAGCTTGGGGCTGAGAACCCTCAGCGTATTTTGCTTGCCCTCCGGTAGCTACGCCCCTGGTAGCTGGTGCAAGAGACCTCAGTTGTCAGCACTGGTGGGAGCGGTAGCCGGGGGTCCCGCAGCACGGGTCCCGCGCCACTCCTGATTCCCGTGGTCTGACTATAGCGCTTACGGGAGAGCTGGGAGGGGCCCTTAAGTTTTCCCCGCTGTGTGGAGAGGGAAGGCTAGGGGGTTACACAACTGTCGCCGCCGGTTTCAATGAAGTTATCTCCTCCGCTGCATTCTGGTTACGTTAGTTCTCTGCCATTGTGGTATCCCATGCAAATGGCGACAGTTCATTCCCTTTGCTGGGTGACCAATGCAACGGGTGGGTCCTGACTGGCTCTCCCAAGCTCCGTTTCAATCCTGTGGCCACCGCCTATGAAGGCTTGGTTGGTATTAACCTCCGCAGGTTCAGAAGGGCTGACCAGTTGTTTCAGCGGGATCGTTTAGCGCTGAGTCACAGCGGTTTGTCTGTGAGACGCAGGCGAACGGGAGCTTGAATTCACCCGATCTGGGCTCGGTGTGTGTTCTGAGAGGCGCAGACTGTTCGCCCCAGATCCACGTCAGCTCAGCATTGCCTAGTGATCCTGAACAAACAGCATTTAGACGGTTTAAGACTCCCTATGCCTGCGCAGCTGAAGAGGTCAGAGACTTGATCTCTCCGCGCCCGCCGTCATGTTGGATCTTCCAGTTTTACTCTTAACGTCTAATTTGGTTTCTTCAACTAGTCTACTTATGGGAAAAAGAAACACTATTTTGGATGGCAAAGTTCTCCATAGTATAGGCCATTTCCTTTTGGTCTTGCTATCAACAATTTTGATGATTTCAATTTGAAGAGACGAAAATGATTCTCAAAGAGATTGTTCTCACCCTAACTAGTATTATTTTAAAATTCTATGACTTAGATTCAAAGCACACAAGTCAGTAAGTGTGAGAGGGAGTCAAACTTTTTGCCTTGCACAGGTAACTCTCGTGGAATATAAATTATCCTTGTTATGTATGGAACAGTGACTTGTGGCCTGGCCTTGGTCCTTAAAACTTAACTAAATCACAATTCACATAAAAACTATATTCTGTTGGTTGAATTTGTCTACTATATATCACATCATATTATTATTCCCATTATGAGCCACTGAATGCTGCATATAGGAAGTCTATGTGTATCTTCACCGATACACATGAACCCTGAGCCTGAAAGCATGGACACAAATATCAAGGTGGTGAACAGACTGAATATTTTAATATTAACTAAAATTTTCATAATTTTTACTGCAATTGTTAGGATATGTAAAATATGAGAGGATTTTGTGAAAATTCTATAAATAAGAGGTAGTCTACAATATATATTTTGGAATTCAACAGGAATTTGAGAATGAATGGATGAACAGCTGAGTTTTTGAAACTTTTTCTTTACTGGAACAAATACAATATTCAAAAGTATGTGATTATCTCTGAAAGTACAATACATATTATAAAATTACCCTGTCAATATTACTAGCAAAGTCAAATGTAAAAACACATTCTCTTTCAAATAGGTCAGCATTAGAAGGAAATTTGAAGTCAAAATTTCCATACCTTCTCACAGTAGTGTTCTATCATCAAGATAGAAGAACACACAAATTTGCTACTATTATTTTGTATAACAAGTAGTTAAAACTATAGTAATTGAAGAGAAAGAAAATATACTCCAGTAAGCTTTTTCAAAAACTCTTAGAACCAGTCAAAAATGAATAGAACTTTACTTATTGATGGGGAGTGGCAGGGTAATTCAATGTTTTTACGGTAGATTTATTTTTAAAGTCAAAAATGGAAACTGAACAGAAAATACATTTATTTTTGATTTGGGGTCAAAGGTTTTCTGAGACTGAGATTTAAAGCTCCCCAATACGTTTTGAATTTTACATTGGTTGGCAGAGTTATTTGCATATATCCATTGAATAACAGTGGAATGATTTGCTTGAAAAATAGAGAAAAATAGATGTAATGGAAGCTATAAATCACACATAGTACTTTAAAATTTATGTAGGCTCTGAAGTGAAAGTCTCTTTGTCCTCTTCAGTCCTAATGCTTTCTTCTCCGTGCTTATGCAAATAATACACACAGAAGTCTACATCTTCTTAAAAGAAAATGGGCATGCTATATACATTAATTTGCATGTTTCTTTCTTAAAGTAATACATCATGCACACCTTTTTTATTGATGCATATTGTACCTAATGGTGGGTTTCATTGTGGTGTGTTGGTGCATGCACATGACAGCATTTGATTATTTCACTCCCTAATAACTCCCTTTACCCTCCACTTTTCCCTCCCCCTTTCTCTATCCTAATTGTCTCCCTTTTATTTTCATGACACGTTTTTCTCCCAATAGCTTCCACATATGAAAGAAAACATGCAATATTTATCTCTCTGTGTAAGGCCCATTTCACTTAATATGATGCTTTCCTGCTCTATCCATTTTCCTGAAAACGTTATAATTTCAGCCTTCTTTACCACTGAATAAAACTCCATTGTGTATATATAGCCATATTTATCTGTTCATCTGTTGATATTGGTAGGCTGATTCTATAATTTGGCTATTATGAATTATGCTGTGATAAACATGGATGTGCATATATCCCTATAATATGCTGATTTAAGTCCTTTGGAATAAATATCCAGGGATGGTATGGCTGAATTATATGAGAGCTCTATTTTTAGGCTTTTTTTTAAGGCACCCCCAAACTGATTTTCATAATGGCTCTCATGTATACCCTTTAGGTCCACAGATCTCATTTTTTCTCAATGAAATAATTATTTAGTATACCACTGTACTGAGGTTGCCTAATTTGCCTAGTCTTCCTATTTATAGACATTTTGATTGTTTCTAATTTTATATTATTATAAAGAAAGTTGAAGTGAATATCATTTTAAACATTATGAATTCTTTGAAGCTATTTTCATTATAAGAATCAAAATATCTTCATTATAAGACAATGCATTAATTATAAGGAATCTGAGATTAATAGGGACAAAACAGAGAGAGGTGAGAGATGATCAGTAAGAAGAAATCTTGTTGATCAACAACATCCTAGAGACCTCAGTACATATTGCTTTTCTACAGTTTTGATAAATTCTACAGATGACATTATAGAGGGGCAAGGTGATGCTTTCTACCAACATGTCATAAGACTTCTAAGACCTCAACTATGTACCCTCATTCCTTCTCAGATATTGATGTGCACTCCCAAGAATCGTGACTTGAGGAAACATTTAACACTGAGATGTTAATTATTGGACTGCACCTAACAGGGGACATTATGGCTATAAGTTCCCCATATAAGATTTCTGTTTAGTGTTGAATACAATGAATAAAAATATCTTGAATCCTAGATGTCACTTGGGGATATATAAACTTGAGATTTTAGTGCATAAAATATAAATCTAAATGATATGTACTTTACTACTATCTGACCACGGTTTATCTTAGGTTCTATTCATTTGTGTGCTAATATAATTCTTCATATTTTACATCAAGTTTTTTCTTCAGTAATTTGTAAAAGCAAACAAAACAAAGAAAAATTCAAATTTCAGGTGGTTGTTTGTGCATTGTCTCAAAATACTTAGCAACTTTGCATTAGGAAATTGAAAATTATTATCCATCTGCTTTCAAGTTCATTGTTGAATTCTCATATAATAATCATCAGGTAGAAATCATTAAGCCTAGCAAGAATTTATTAGTTTCTCATTGTTTGGCTTCATAGACAAGAAAACTTACAAAAGCTGTACTTGAGAATATTTAATTTCAGATTATAAAAATATATGCATTATATTAACTCTTTAATTTTCAAAATTTTGGTTTTAGTTTCATGGTTCAAGAATACTGTTTAGCAATTCCATAGCTCATTTCAAGATTTGCAATAATTCTATATTCTGATCATATTCCCTTCCTAAGGGAATCCAGGCATGAAGGTCCTCCTAATTCATGGGCATATATGTATGAATGAAAATAGTCACAATAAGTACTGTTGCCTAACATAACTTTTAAATTTAATTGTGTATTAGTGAAGATGTATTAATGAAAATTTAAAGTTTTAAGCTGCCACAAACTGTGTGATTCATTATTACACATTGCAGGCTTATACTTAAAATTCTGTCCATGTCCCAAAGAGTTAATTCCCTCAGTAAGAATTACAAAACTACCTTGTGCAAAAATAATTGCAATTGGCTGTCTTTAAACTGGTCTTAGGCTCTCCTGTTTGTCACTGTCATCAGCACTTCCAATTTCTATTTCTAACATAGTCTCATTGATTTATTTACACATCTGGCTCTAGTAAGTCTTTTGAGCCATTATTCATCTCTTAACTTTGTTTTGTTTTATATGATGACAGTCAAGGAAAAATGTTTACTAATTGACTCAATTCTATAGTATTTCCTGTCAGTTTCAAGTGAACATTATAATAAAAGTCATTAGGTAAGGCCGTTCCCTGTCTGAATCCCTCTTTATGGCATGCCTCATGTTATGAACAGGGAAAGAAGAACTCGGAAATGACAAACACTAATTGCCCCAGGTGAAATATAAGCACATGAGCTAAGTTTCCTTAGCTAAACCCAGTTGTTTCAGAAACATTTGGTAATGACAGTAGTCACATGTCGACAGAGTCCTGGGCAGGGGCAGTGATGCTAAGGGTGGGTTCCAGTAACTAATGCTAATGTCATGGGTGGTACAAGCTGCAGCAGTTAACTCTTAGTAGAAGCAATGCAATGTTACTTTCATTTGGTCAGTCCCACAGCATGATTTTATATGTCCTTTCTGCAGTGGGTAGACCAAATAAGCTCCCCACCCCTTTTCATGAGTCTGTAAGCTACTCCATAGTCATTAGTATATTTCTCTTCTGTTTGAATCAATTAAAAATTTGATAAAGTGGCTTCAGCCTTTAGAAAATATTTGGAGTTTTCTTTCTTCACTACAGGGGTCAGTAAAACTCTTATGTTAAGGGCCGGATAGCAACTATGTTTGCTTTTACAACTTACATGGCCTTGGATGCAACTACTCAACTCTACCATTGCCGTGAAAAATAACTTTTTGGCAATAAGCAAATGAGCATTTGATAGCATTATTTTAAAAATAGGCAATGAACTAGATTTGGTCTACAAACTATAGTTTGTGAATGTCTTTTTGTACTACTTTAATGAGAGACCTTGGAGTGGACATGACTCATTGAATCTTTTGGATCATGACACACAACTGTATCCATCCCTGTTTTCTCCTTGTTCAACATTTTATAACCCTAATGGCTTTGTAACTTCTAGCTCCTTTCTGAGACATTACTTGGAATACTATAAAATTGAGACTTGCTTTGACATTATTAACTATACATAACTTATTTCTACCTCTCAAAGGAAGTTTTAGCATGAGTTCATAAAAAGCAATGTCTCTTTTATATTAGAAACTTTTGATAGTCTAAAATCATTTTTAAACTGTAATTGATTTTTGTATGGTAAAATATAAATGCCAATACATTCTATCTTAAAAGACTGCTTTCAATTTATTCAACAATTCAGTGACCAATTTTAATTTCATGGGGATGATAACTCTACAAGCCTACTGGGACCATGCTGTGTATACAAGCACCATGAGAAACATTGAGGACATGGTAATATAAATTGAAGACACAGATTTTTATGTAATTCTGGTAGAATCAACTCTTTGAAACTTGTATTTAAATTCTATTGCAACTTTGTAGTGCATAATTAAATCATATAATTGTGGTAGCTTAAGATTTAAAATATTTATTAATGTGACTTCAACTAACATGCTTTTGAATCAAAGGCTCCTGATTACTTTCCAGTATACTTATAAAGACTATTCAGTATTATAGACATGTTATTGGTGTTTTTTTCATTTTGTTTTGTTTTAGGTTTGGTCACTAGACTACTTAGGAAGAGTGTAAACAGGCTTTCAGTAAACTCTTCTGAAAGATTTTTGCATTGCTTAAGATGAGATTCTTTGAATAGTATAGACTCTGTTCTGACTTGAAAGAAGACAACTTAGGATGACACTATAAGAAATACTTTTCTGAAGCTCTTTCATGTATATTAGTACCTTTGTCAACCTACCTTAAATAATAATATTTACAAATAACATAATCAAAAAGAGAAGTTATTTTATCATTAAGAAACAATTCACTGGTCTCTTATTCTTCTTACTACTACTCTGGAGAGTAGTAAGTGACTGCCTTCATTATGAAGTATATTTTCAATGACATTTGAATAACAATTAGCCTTGGAAGACAGAACAAAGGGCAGGTTTGATTATGATGCAATATAGTAGAGATATGTCTTTTTCAGGGCAAGGGTTAGACAAGCTTGCTTATTGCCCATTGTAAAAGATTAGAGTTCCGTAAATTCAAGGTTCCTCTCCTATTTTGTGACCCACTGCACACACATAAGCATCTCTTTATATTACCCAGTGAGAATTAGGGTTCAAGAAAATAGCACAAATGCTGATACTCTGTATACTGCAATTACTAATTACTATGAGTAGTAAAACATCCTTTGTATCTTTTTCAGGAGTCTATGTTTTGGGTATTTTTTTTTCCTTCTGGCATTGAAGAAAAATGGCAGGTGATCTTGTTAGCTTATGAACAGTGTAAAAAAAAACCCTAAGATTGTACAGATTTATACTATATTTCATGTTGTTTGGAAATAGACAAAATTTATATTTTATGACATTTAGGAATAGATAAATAAATGCATAGAAAACTTTACATATAATGTTTTAAAGGATAAAACAAATTTTGAGTAAAGCAGAAACCATATTAAATAGTCAAATATGTTGCTTGTATTATTTGAGAAAGCAATTACAAACTACTATTGTCTTCTTGTGAAGCTAATAATTATAGCATATATTGTATTTCATTTCATTTGGGAATAAATGTAAATGTCTATCTGGTGTTTGAAAAGACCAAACTTTGTATATCCATACATGTTTATATATTTATATAGATTTATATCTCCTCATTTTAAAAGTAGAACAAAACAAATGTTGGATTCTACCAACATGATATATTTCATGACATTTGGGAATGACTATCTCTAGGGAATCAATATGTCATACAAAGCAGAGGATACCTAATTACCCAATCTTGATTCAGAAGAAAACCCTTCTGGAAAAATTTCCATAACTTGGTGTAACCTGGATTAGAAGTGAAAAAGAAATTACTCTTGGATCTTGAGAGATTATATGATTTTGTCAGGTTGAGTTAGCTATAAGGGAAACCCATTTAGAAGACTCAACCAGAGCCCAAATACCTAACCCTCACTTAAGAAAAATTGAATCCCACTGAGTCAAATGGACAGCGAAGAAAATATGCCTGTTGAAAACCCTGAATTTTTCTCTTTCAATGTATTTATAAAATCCTGTATTAGCACTTACCATAAACTTCTTAAATGCCAAAATTCATAAGCACCATTCTCTTAGCTTGAGTGCTTATTGATGTTGAGAAGGCCAGCTTTCTCGAGGTTGAAATGAAAAAAGAGACACCATGTGAATGGAGCAAAACTGATTTAGGTAAGTAAGTCTTGGAGTCTTGAAAATCAGGGGCATTTCATGAAGAATATCTCACTGGGATCTATTTCAAGGCAAGATCTTTCTGGAAGGCCCAGCGAGAATTCAATTCAGCTGTGATGATATTGGATTTTTGTCTTTTCAAAATCCCCTGCAACTTCCCTGATGAAGGCATGAAATATCTTAGTTGTAAAATCCTTTCTTACCAATATCAAGTCTTCTGCTTTTCTACCAGCTTCGCCCTGTACTTTCCCATTTGATGAACACACTATTTCCTGACATTTGGCTTGAATTTTGTCAAAACTCAATTAAGTCTGTTCTCCTGGTTCTTTTCTGTTCCCAACTTCAAACCTGTCATTTGTGTAGAATTCTGTTCTTTATACATGAAAAATATCCATGATCTTGACTTTGAACCTAATACTTGTTCCTATATTAAATTTTGTTAGTATTTTAAGTTGTCCTACCTCATATTTAGCCATTAAAGATTAGACTTGCACTGAGATAATTTTGGGCAAGTATTTTTCAAAGACACTACATAAAAAGTGGTAGACAAGTAAAATTGTTGTTGGCTCTTTGCCATGAGAATAATACACAGAGTTGTCCACAAATACCAACCCAGACCTTACACTGTTTCTTTCAAATGAGGTGTGAAACAGTCACAGATATACTCAACTGAGAGTAACATTGAGTATTCTATTTCACCAGAAGTATATCTATGCCTTAAAGCATGAAACACAAAATATTTGAGTATATGTATTAATGAAATTCTTTTTCCAAATTACAGAAGATTCAAGGTTACTAGTGGATCTCTATTACTATAAAGTATTAGTAACACAGTAACATTTTCACAGTTGAAACTTAATGTTTATAATTTGGGTATTTTTGAATTTTTTTTTCTGTAAACACCCCAGCAAAGTAGCCTATATTAAATTAAAAAATAATGAGCATCTTAAGAAGCATGCTATTTATTTATTTTTTATTTATTTTTTAGATTGCTGCAGTCCTCCTGTTTTCTCTCCCTGTCAGCACTCTTGTCTATAAAGGAGTCTTTTCTCTTATTTTTACTTATGGGTATATGTGTTGAAATGTTTGTCTGTTTTGGGGTCAGAGATTCTTCCACAATAAAGTTTTAGTTTATTCTGTGTTATCATATCATTCCTGGCCTGTACCATAGTTGTTATTCACTTGGAATTAACTATAACAACATCTGGTATTTATAAAATATGGGCTTTTTATATATTACATTTAAAATTACTTATTTTTAGCATCTGATGACACAAAATTCAAATGATATTCTGAGATGTGCACTCTGGATATACTGGATTTATCTCTTGGATTAGTTTAAGAAAAAAATGAGCATGAAAATTCACAGAAGATTCTGAGACTGATCCTATTATTGCTTTGAACAGTCTCTACATAAAGGTTACGTGGGTGGAATAAAGGACCCAGAGCCTAAGAAGTCACTGTGGTTTGCTGAGTTCCTGCTGAGGGAGTGGAGATTTTGAGGCCCATTTTGGAGTGTTCTGATGGGTCAGGGTGATGGCTGGAGAGTCAGAACCCGAGACTCAGTGTGATTTTTCTCTAGACTGCTCACAGGACTAAGGTCTCTACTTTCCATTCTCTTAATTGCCTCTGCCTAACATTCAGAATTCTAATTCTGGATGATTTTGAAATCTATTTCAAGTATCATTTTCTTAAAGAACATGAAAAAATATTTATCTACATTGTCAAGGTTTAAGTTAATTTATGGATCGATTTTTTTTCACACACAGTTTATGAATATCATTTCTGTAGTTTTCTCATGATATAAAATTAGATAACTCTATTTGAAATATTTAAATAGGTGTGATGAATACAAATTTCTTTTGTATATTCTGATCCTATTTAATATATTTTCCAATATCTGTCACATGTTGGCCTCTGGTTATATTTATTGAATAAGTGAAATGTTGGCCACTTATCTGTATAAGGCCATCAACAAGTTATTCAAATGTGACAGGAGGCAAAACTTTGAGCTTTACTTTTTAAATTTTAATTTAATTTTCTCAACTTTATTAAAATATAATTGAAGAATAAATATTGCATAAATTTGTAGTGTACAACATAGTGTTCTGGTATGTATACACATTAATAATTAATTAAATCAAACTAAAATCTGTATCACTTTACTTACTTTGTTTGTAGTAATAACATTTAAGATATAATTAAAGATTGCTGAGTATAAAACTTTATTTCTTAAATTCAATTTAAGAAATAAATATTATTATTATTATAAATAAATAATATTTCTTAAATTCAATTAATTTATGGTGTATATAGGAAGTTGGAATTTTAAGAAATACATATAGGACTTAATCATCTCTGATGTTACTGAGTCAGTTACAAGAATATCTGCTTCATGCAATCATACTAAATGAGATTAATTTTTAAATATTCTGTTCTAAATGTTGCTTCTTTTCAAGTGCTAAAAACATTAAGATATTGAGGAACCACCCAATCTTAAATGCCATATTGTCTTTTGTCAATTCAAAATGCCCAATGACATTGATTTTAACTACTTTTACTATTTATTATATAATAAATGATTTAAAAAAGTTTATCTGATTAAAAAAAGAAAGAAAGAAATCCAAGTCCTGAAGAGCAATACCAGGAAATGTGAACTAGCAGTATTACCGTGCCTAATGGCCCAACCAATCAGTTCTTAAATAATTAGCTAAATGGGCTGGTGCTATAGCTCAGTGGCACAGCACTTATCTAGTACATGTGAAGCACTGGGTTTGATCCTCAGCACCACATAAAAATAAACAAATAAAATAAAGGTATTGTGTCCATCTGCAACTACAAAAAACATTTAAATTAAAAAAATATTGTCTGAATGGCTATATTCTTGAGTGGCATATATTTACAGCTATTTTACTACCAGTATCCAACTAAAGTGTTACCCTTGTACCTCTGTTAGGTTCTGAAAGGATAAATGGATGGAATGCAAGTATCCAAATACAAATCTTATAGGTCAAACCTCCTGAGACCAGGGACTTGCTGAAGTTAAGATTTCTGGCCACTGGCCTAGGGGAAATTAAAATTTAGCAAAGAGACTTAAAATCTTTGTGGATCTGAAACAAATGACCCTAAAAATTCACACATGGGCTAATTTAAGTAAAGGTTTATTTGTTTTGTGTTTAGGGGCAGGAATCTGAGAAGAGAGGAAGTTTCAGGTCAAACAATGGTAGCTCTTGGGGGTTTCAGGACTCCAGGATATTGAAAAATGCATACTGCTTCTTTGAAGGGTCTTTTGAGGGCTCAGGAAGTATATTTGACAGTTGACATGGTGATGATAACAAATGCAAAAAGTAATCTACTTAATTTTTTGAATTTAAGATGTTTATTTAGGAAGAACTGCAAGATAAAAGTTGGACTCTCAACTCGTACCCATTAGATATAATTGTTGAATGACCTCTAAAGGTGTCTACATTATTTATTTTTCTTACCCGAATTGAAATTTTGCAATTAATATTTCAGTTTTGAGAGAGACTAATACCATGCCCTAGTAGAATTTCAGGATAGAAAGCGCATTCATTTTATTGCAAAAAGAAATAAACACCACCTGCAGTGTTGCATCCTTGTGTGCACTGAGGAGGATTAAAGTCTTTAACAGGTGGACAGCAGAACAAAGGTGCATTTGGTCTGAGACATTATTTTCTTGAGAATTTCTGAAAGTTGAAGCACAGAGTTTTTCACTTCCCTGTCATAATGAGATTAACCCTTTGAGCATGTGAATCAGCTGGGCTGAGTGTCTATCCTCTCACTTGATCCACTTCTGCAGAGCTAAAATGCAACCGTGACTTGGAAAAGAAGAATAAGAGCCATTCTTATTCTTGTAAATGGAATCTCGGGCTTTCTTTCCACTCCTTCTCTGCTTAAAGCTAAGAAAAATAAAATTCTTAAATACTTATTGCTTGAAGGAAGATAAGTGATGGCACTCATAAAAAAATCAGAACGAAAAGGAATAACTGTTGTGTTAGAAAGAAATCACCAGTTATCATTGAACTTGGTGAAGACCCACTTCAGCTCCTTAAAGCTGGAGTATTGCCTTAAAACCGAATGCAGAGGTGATAAAAGATGTAGAAAATCCATCAGAAAGCTATGAGTTTTGTGCATTTTTAACCTGTTTTTAGTTTACTATTTACCTATGTGTTAGTTTTTATAACTTAAGTTTTCTAATGGCTGTATTTAAGAACCAGCTTGCAAAATTCCTGAGAACTGAGCTATCAGCTCTCTGGAGAACATCCATTTCCTTCCCCCCCTGCAGATAAGGGAGGAGGCAGAGTTTGACAGACAGAACTCCCAGATTGTGTGAAAGAATCAAGATGCTGCCTGGAGAAAGAGAAACTCTCCACAGTAAGAAGTGGAGTGCTTAGCCACTTAAGCCCCAATTTTACGGGGGAACAAAACACTTTCCTTGCTTCTAATTGTTCTGACTGTTCCCCAAACTGAAAGCCAGAGGTCATTCATGAACCATACTGAAGGGTTGGCGTTTTAGAAAGTTACATAAATTGTGGAAATGAAATGTATGTTTCTCTTAAGTTGGTTTCAATGCACTTGCATAAATTACTGAAATGAATAAAAAGTGCTTTTATTTGTGGTGGAAATTATGTTTTATAACGGCAAGTCCCTGACTGCTCCCAGATTCCAGTCTGAAAATGGAGTCCTATAAATAGCCGAAATCTGAGAGAAGAGAATCAATTTCAGAGTTTGTGTATCTATTCTACTTATCTTTATGTGTTTCCCTATAATCTTTCAGTGTCTAGACATATTTACTTCAGTAAATTAGAATATAAGTAGACTTCTATTTGTGAAACATGTGAAATGATGTGAATTGCTTGAAAAATGTGTTCTCCATTAAAATTTCATTCATGAAATTCTATACAACATGTTCATAACATAAATAGCTGCTTGCTTTAATTTTCTCAAGTTAACCTAAATTAAAATGATTCCCAGTTAAACTGAGGCTGTGAACTATTTTCTCAGGGATTTTATGTTGGGAGTAGATGTGGTACAAGAGCAATCACATGGCACAACATGTTCTGACTCCAAATTTTTCTCCAGCAACATCTGTGACACAGATATTTATAAAGGTTCTGCACCAACATTGTACACAATCAAACTGAAGAGGAAGTTCTTTGATGCTCTCATTGTTGATTCTAGCTATCCTTCTCCATCTTTGTTTATTAATTAACAGTTCCTTCTCCTCTTTTTCATTTAGATTACTTGCTGAGTTTTTCATAGCATTCAAGATATATTCAGGGTTCTTTTAAAAATATTATTAGCCAAAAAATGAGATTTCTCTTTCAGTTGTTACATGTGACTTTTTGTTTTTCTTTTTGCAATTGACTTAAGTAAAAGTAAATTTAGTTTTGGAAAGATCTTTTGGTTAATAATGGTGATTCATTAACACAAATCAATAGAGTTACAAAGACTGTTTTATGAAGAAAGTACTAGTTCTGTGAGGCAGTTTTAAATTAATACCTCACTTTAAGATATAACCTCTCTGAGGGCACTTACATCTGAAGGTAGAGAGAATCTTAAAGATGATTCCATTTTGAAAGTCCAAAAGGATCAGCTAATGGTGGAATGAGAGGCAGTGGGGCTTGTATTTTTAGTAGTGGGGCCTTCGTGATAGCCACTTAAACAGCACTAATAATCATTTCTGCCTCCTACAAAGGAGGTCACACTTATCTGAGACCAAATTCTGTGATCACTGAGCTGAACTGATTGAGATGGTGAATATCAAATAGGAGAAACATAAAAAGAATACATTAGCAAAATCATATTAAATTGTACTTTCTTGGTCAAACAACGAGTATTTCCTAGCAGTTTTTCAAGTTTTTAAAATCATTTTTAAAATGATCTGTGTTGTAATAACTATCACTGTAGTTGATTGTTATGCTCTTATAGATGACATGAAAATTAGCTCTAGAAAGCTACTGGAGAAGGAGAATTGCTAAGATCTGATTGGTTCACATGTTGCCCTTTCTCCAGACAATAATCAGTGATATACATGCACAAGAATGTAGGTTGTAGTCACCACTCTTGCAGTGATTGTCCAATCATTAGACTTCTAAAAATGGGTGAAGCTGGGGTGTTTGATTTAGAATAAAGCAGTCGTTTTCCATGTGTCATCCCCCGACCAGAGACATCCCCATCACCTAATAGCATGTTAGAAATTCTAATTCCCTGGGCCCCATCCCAGTCCTTCTAAATCCAAGTCTCTGAGGCTGCGATGCTGACATTTGTTTTAGCAAGAACTCCAGATGATTCTAATGCATGTTCAAATTTGAGAGCAACTTGAGGAGAGCTCTTCATTGCACCAGAAAAGATATTTCTTAGTTAAATGGTAGCCAATATATGTGTTAGCTATGAAAATGACCAAAAAGCATTGCCCGAATGCAGGTTTAGACCTGCTCTCTCTGCACCGTGATCCCCTATGTTGATTGGTTACTTTAGCTTAGACCTCACCCAGGTCTGGAGTCTATGCCTGGGTTTGATGGCAGTTTTTGCCATCTCATCTAACTCTGATCCTGACTTATGGAATTTATGCTTTGTACCAGTTTGGCTCAAATTTTAGGAAGCAAAAAACTTTATAGATTGCATCCTTTTGTAGTTTCTTCCTATTTTATTGAATTTTCTTTTGTTCTTGTACAAGGGATTAAACCTAGAGGAACTTTACCATTGAGCTAAATCCCCGTTTGGTTGTTTTGTTTTGTTTGAGACAGGGTCTTGCTAAGTTGCTGAGGATGGCCTCACTGCTTGTAATCCTCCTGCCTCAGCCTCTTTAGCTACTGGGATTATAGTCATGCGCCAGCATGTCCAACTTCTTCCTGTTCTATTACCAGATATGCACCCTTGTCCCTGAATTCACTGTTTGCAAAGTTAACTTGTCAACACCTGGCTGTAAGACCCGGGAAGGCAGGGGATTTGTCTATTCTACTTACCCTTCTATCCATCAAGAAGCTAGTAAGTGTTTAACAATTGACTGGGGGAAAAATATAAAGCAAAACCCTAATTTGTATTGTTGCTGATTTCTGTGGTATAAATATGTCCACCATAGCTGATTTGAAGCTACCAAAATGTGACATGGAACACAGTTTGTGTTGGGAAGAGATGTGCACAGTGGCTCTTGCAAGTCTGTAGGAGTTGGCTGTGGAACTCTATAGTTCTATTCCAATCCCTAGAATAGAGTATGTACTCAATAAATAAATATTTAATAAATGAATGAGAACAAGTAGATCAGTGAAACTTTCACCAGCACTGGAGCAGCAACTCAGAGCGTATGTGCCATTGGTGAGGAACGTGCATCCATCTTTGTGAGCTGCACATTTCGATTTACATTCTTATCCAACCTTGAAGAATAAACAGTTGACATCAAATTGCATAAACACTTGTCACATAATCAAAAACAGCTATGTTTTTGTAAATAGGTATAACCCAGCTATTCTAACTCATCCCATAATAATTCAGTACATGTAAATTAATAGGAGTATACCATTTCAAAGCTGAAATGGTTTATATTTTAACATTCTTAACTGTTTGAACTTGTCATTGAAGTGGGATAATTAAATTGGTGAGCCTGGCATTTTTAGACATTAGACTCCCACCGCCCACAACCTTTTTAGCTCTTATTAAGAACATGCAATGTGATATGAAAAACTACATAAAGCCCTAGTCATTTCATTTCAAATTATCATTGCCTATGTAAAAAGAAGTTATGCACCTATTAAGGAAATCTTAAATCTCCCTTAAAGATTTCCCTCCCTGAAGTGTAAAGGCAAAAATAGTATTTGTCAAAGTTTTCAGAATAAATTCCTCATCTCTAATACAATTGCATTACCTTATTTGGAAAGAGAAGTTATACCTTCTTTTTCCCCCCTCAAATAGAGCTAATTTTTTGGGGATTTCAAAACATGTATTTTGACTATAAAGCTTTTGTTAACTTCCCTGCAATTAGATAATAGAGATCACTGCTGTTCCTCATTTCTCTGTTCCTTACTTTTTAAATGCTCCCTGTAGGTGTTCATGTTCACTGGCATTTTCTTTCAACAATTCCTGTAAGTTATCCTTTCTTTGTGGGCAAGTAAGAGTTTGCAAAACTTTACACCCTTATTCTTCAATTAAATACCGACATGGAATGGTAGTGTGGCGCATGCTAATCAGCAGGACCTCCCTGTGGGAATCTGTGCTAGAAGACTGGTTCACATTGAAGGCAGACAGCGCTGTTGACACTGGCTGTCAAAAAGGCTTCACGTCTTTGAAAGGAAATCTTAATCTTCTTTATTCATGTGTGAACAGGTCCAGGCCCCCATCCCGGGACTCTCATGCATTGGCTGTTTAAACTACAGGTTGCTAGGCTTTGGAGTAGAGTTTGTTTGCCTGTGTCTAGTCCCCCCAAATGGATGAGGACTGAAAATTAAAATCTGTCTGACACAGACCATGGCTTTTCTGTCTCTGTTTGAAGAGACATGGCAACCTAGGGCGAAATGAAAAGGAATTTTATTGAGCGCAAAACCACTCAATGTTTAAATGTTGGATGCAGGAACTGAATGGTGATTTGGGGCAGTGGGTGGATTGTTTATAGACAGTAGGATGGCTGTCAATCAAGGCACAAAGGCAAAATTTGTGTCAGGGGAAAAAAGTGCTTTTCTAGTGACTGAACTCCTGTTTCCTGTTAACATGCTCAACTCCACAAATAAAAGCTTTTTTCTTCAAGTTTCCAAGTGCAAAAATTTCAGAATAACAGAGGTGCTTTACTAATCTGAGGGGTGCAGTTTAAAGCTAAGTTATACCCAAACGATTTCTATGCAGTTCCTCTGTTGCATTCAAAATTTTATGTTGATGACATCTCTCATTTCCACTTTTTCACAACTACGAACAAAAAGGATAAAAGATTAATCACCAGTTGGAAATCATGAAATATATCTGGGATAATATATAAAACCTAAAACAAAAATCTCTTGAGCATTTATTTAATTTGATTAATTAATTAATCTAAACTTTATTTTATTTTTTGATTTTTTTATGTGATGCTGAGGAGTGAACCCAGTGCCTCAAATGCGCTAGGTGAGAACTCTACCACTGAGCCACAACCCCAGCCCTATTTGATTTTATTTTAATAACTAATTTTTTTCCTCAAGTGTTCTCTTAGATCATTCATGGGTCATTTCCATTGTTAACAGTGTTTGAGTATAAAAAATAGAGAAAATAATAACAATACAAAATAGGGTTTTCAAAATAAGATTGACTCTATACTCACAGAAAATTGGGGGGGGGCATAAATAATATATAGTAATATGTTAAATATGTATATATTTAAACATATTTATTTACATAGTGGATAGTCACATTAGTTTCTTCATTTAATGTAAAAGAGGAATCAATATTTGAAATGTTATAAGATCATGCTAGATTCCAATGCAATCTCTGAGTCTCTGAGCATTTCTTAGATTCCTGTGTATGTCAATATGTGACAAGAAAGTTCGTATGTATTTTTCTACATATGTGAAGATAATACCCATAGCAGATACACATTCCTTCGTGCTGTGATAGGAGGTTAGTACATCTGCTCTGCTGGGCTGATACTTCAACCAAGATCCTTGTGGATTCACAGTGTGATCTGTTGAAAGATTATTCAGAGACAGGGGTTCTGTCCTTACAGAAAATAAAGAGCAGATAGGAAGAAATGATGGTCAGCAAAAACATTCTCTGGTGAATTTTTGTTTTGAGGAGTGCTGATTAATCATGTTCATTATTCCCTTCCAGCTCTGAACAGTTTGACAAATAATCCCAGGACCAGGTTAGGATCTGAAGTTTGGCCCATCTAAATTGGAGAGCAAAGTATATTCCCCAAACTGAATCAAGTTTATCATACTTCCCTCAACAAATTTTCATCCCTTGTACTTCCTTGAGTAGATTAAAACCTTCACGAAATTTCTTGCTTTCTGGAGGCAGTAGGCGTATCAGGTGAATAAAATAAGAGGTCTTTGATAATGAGGAAGACATTAATCATAGGGCTGAGGAATGGAGGCAGAATGCCTAGGAATGCTTTGGTAGGCTTCAGCAGCCATGGGAAGAAATCTCTGGGAAAAGGAATGGGTATTTATCCAGTCTGGTCATTTTCACCCATGAAAAGAATAACAGTGAAAGAGATGGGGTCATGTGCCTGAGGTGTCAGTCTTCCCAAGAACAGGACTAACACCCAGGGTCCCTGGGTCCTGTCTAAAACCTTAGTCAGCTCCTCTGAACCCTCTTCTCAAGTAGGCCTGGACCATGGACTTTTCTTCCCTCCGTATTGAGCCTCCATTTCCCAGCTTTAACCAGAATCTTACTAAATGACTTAAGAGAGAGTTTCCTAGATACCTGATCAAATTCTTCACCCCCACCATTCTCCATTGATATCCAATCACCCTGTCTTGCATTCAGCAATTCTGTTAACTCAGTTTATTGAGAAACTCTCCTACTATTGATGTCTCCTCTTAATATTTCTCTTATCCACTGACCTCCACCCCAGTGACCTGATCCTTGGTTATCAATTCCCAGTGGTCCTTGTTGTCTTTGTTATTAAGCCCACTTTTATACTGAGATCTCTTTTCCTCCATTGCAATAATTCTGAATAAACTTATTTTTTTACCAGTTTACCAACCAGCTCTGATTTTCTTTAATACTAGAACTTCAAGCATCTCTGTCCTGTGAGGAGAGGCAAAATGGCTGCTTTATATTGCCATAAAGCAGGGGATCCCTGAGCTCTCTCACAGTCCCCAAGAGGCTGGCAGTGAAGGTAATTGCCTACTCAGACTCAGTGCTCATAAGAACTTCAGGACAGGGACTAGAGATACTTCTAGAACAAAACCATAAAGATCCTTGTAACTTTTCATAAACTTTCCAAACTTCAGGGGTAAAGAAAATTTAATGTTTTTTTTTTCATACATATTTCCTCAGTAACTAGGAATAGTAGAGTGACCATTTCTTCACAGTGGCATTTTGAATTATTAAGCTTGACTAATTTAAAGTTACTAAATCACTTTCAACCAGAGATATGAAAAATTGTGCTGTATACATGTAATAAGAACTGTAATGCATTCTGCTGTCATTTGTTTTTTTAAAAAATCAATAAAAAATAAATAATGTGAAAAAAATAAATAAATCACTTTGAGCTATAAGGATGGCAAAGAGAAAATCATGAATGTAAATAATGTTACTACAGTAATAATAATGTGGACTCCCTGGGGATTATGAGGAAATATTTCAAATTCCAGAAATCAAAAAGTTATTGAAACAGATTTCTCTGTAGGGTGGGAGTTGTTGTTCAACCAAACTGCAGCTGTCCAATTTCCTTACTCTAATGCTGTCCTACATCCTTCAGGTGTTTCAGCTGCTGTCACTCATTGCTCCCTTACAATCATAATCTCTCGTGTTATTACTGAGGACTGAGAGAAGTTTGCAGTCTTGGACAGGAAAACCTTTTGTCTGGCTTTTGGAACTATTTTCTGTTATTTTTGGGTCCATCTCATCTTTCTCAGGAAAATGGAAGGTTTCAGAGTGATATGATGACTCTAATTTCCTGGGCTTCTCAAGATTTGAGCATATAATTATAAATCAATCTTAAAAGAAGTTAACCCAGCATTTGAAATTGTCTATGGCATAGCTATTGACTCTACCCCATTATACAAAGGCTACTCTTCTCATCTGAGATGTTCCAAAGACCTTCTGAGTAGTCACATGATGAACAGAAATGGAAAATCAAAAGAAAGTACCCTAAATTGCAAATGCAAGGATAAGAAAAGATGTTATATTAGGTTTTCTATGTTTCAAAAGAAAAGCAATTTTTTAAAAAGTCAAAACTAAAAAAAGAACTTCTATATATTTCAAAATTCCAGACTATACTAGTGAAACAATTTTTGACCAAAATGGTAAGATCAATAAAGAAATATGTATTAAGAAATAATCCTCATTCCTCCCACTCATATTCTAGACAGGATATTCTCCACAACAGGAAAGAGGAGACATAGCAGCAATATTACGTCTTTGGTTAACTATAGGAAAACAGGGTGTGGCTGGAGAAGGTAAATACTGGGGTGTGCCATTTGGGTTCATATTTTGACCCTGGTGAACAAAGTTCTCATTCTGCTTCCTGGTTGCCATGTCCCAAGCTGCTTTCCTCTGTTGCGCGCCTTTCCGCCATGATGTCCTGCCTCACTTTGGGCTCAGAGTTATGGAGTCAGCTGACCATGTACTGAGTCTCTAAAATCTTGAGCCAAAATATACTTTTCCTTCTCTGTGTTGTTCTTGTCAGGTCTTTCGCCCACTGTGACAAAAATCAAAATATAAAAACACAACAACAACAGCAACAAAACCCTCACTAAAACAGGATAACTTTAAGCTTGAAAGTTGGAGGCGAGGCAAGGGTACGTATGCTCAGTAATTGGCAGTTGGTGTTCTCTTTCTTCCTGGCTTTGCCTTCTCTACCACCTGAAGTTGCTGATAGTCTGGAGTTGGTGGAAAGTAGTGAATAGGAGTTATTTAAAAGTTGGGGAGCTAGCTCTTACCTCATGGGTGCATTGGGGATTCAGTTGAAACCTGTGACCATAGTTCCCTTACCCATCAGTGCCTCCTCAGGCTGGCCATTGCTGTGGCCCTTTAGCATGTAGACTTCCAGACTTTCACACCCATCAGACCTAAGTGTTCACTTACAGCCTGCACTTTTGAGGTATTTTGTAAGCTCCTAGGGGGTTTTAATCTGTAATCATTCTTGAGATTTATGAATTTAAACCCAGGAGACTCTTATTATACCCATTCTCCAACATTCTACCAAAAAGCAAAATCTCACTTCCAAAATCGTTGTCTCTCAACTACATACAGTTATTTTCAGTACCAAATATATCTCAAAACTTCATGTTCTAAAATATATGCATGTGGGTTAATGGTAATTCCCTCCATTAAAAGGTGCAGTTTTAAAGTCTTTATTTGAATATTTAGACTGCTAGTTTGGGTAGCTTTCTCAAACAAATAGTCACTTTTAGAGAAATCCAATTGTTTGCAACTGTTAACTCCTTTGCTGACTTCATTTATCTAACTGCTTAGCTTAAAAAATTTTTTTGAAAGGTATGAGACCTGGCCTCAGTGCGTGTACTACAAAACTAACATATTCAAATTGTTGGGTGCTATGAAAACAGCATAGCTCTTCTATCAATTTACAGAGAGGAAACAATTAGTTTGGGCTTCTATAAAACAAATGACACAGAAGGGAAGTCATTAATTTAACTAAGTCATAGGCACTGAATATCTGACCAATAGGTAATATCTATATCTCTTGCCTAATAAAAGTGAACATCAAAGGAGCCATGACCCATTTAAATCAGGTGTCCTTACTAATAATCTTCTTAACTAATGAAAGTGATTAAGACTAATTGACTAAAATTAGCAAGGGAACTTCACATGCTATAATGGCCTTTCTGGAAATGCTGAGTTAAGTAAACCTTGCTTCATTTAGTTGAGTGTCCTCTATAAGAGATTTTAAATGTAAGAATAAGTGCTAGTTAAATAAATTATCGATGCTGTTTATTCTCAAATGTAGGTTTGCAGTGAGTATTTAAAGATCTTCAAACAAAGGCAAGTTATAAAATATTCCTATGTACACATGTAGCTTTCCCCATAAGGTCCTAGGCTAAAAATGATTTTAAAAGTATACAAATTGCTGGCAGACTCGAAAGTGTATTGATCATAACTTTGCAGATAGCACAACTGAACTGTTCAAAAGTACTCTTTTGGGTCAAAACAAGTGAGAATTCATGATTCATCATACTGAGATAATCCTATAGAAACAAAATGCACTGAGTTAAAAAAGCAAAATGGAAACCAGGGTTCTTGGAAGGGGCAACTCAAACTGGATACATTTTATAGAGTAAATTAAGACCTGGCTTCTGGTTAAGATGGCGTCAACATAAAAAGAATGAATACAGTGATGAGATGTCTGGGCAGGTATTGTCAAAGGAATGTAAACCACAGAACACCAGGACATTTGTCATATTTAAAGTAGCTCAGCAATATGTCGTCTCTTTCCCAAGTTTTCCTCCCTCTTCTGTCTTCTTACAACAACGCTTCTTTTGCCCAAAGACATTTCTTTTGTGTAAGAATAAAACTTGGGCTCTTTTCAGAGATGGATTGGTTTCAACCAAAGTCCATGCCAAGCTTGACCTGAGAGGTCTTTCCTAAGCTTTCCTGGGTGGGCCAGACTGCTCATTGATGTACAAAGAAACCAACCATCAAAGATTTCATAACATTTTAAGAAATGTTATGCATTAACAGGTACTTTATGGCAACTAGAGACCTAACCCATGAACAAATCCCTCTGAATCCACGAGCCTTTGGAGACAGCTTAATCTGTAGTGGCAACCTGTTCATTTCGGACAAAGGCTAATTGCTCCTCTTTTGTGGCTGTTGTGCATCTTGCTATTTGATATGGTGATATCATTTGACAGCCATCTTCTTTATTCCTCTAACTGAATACAAAGGAACTGCTTATTTATAAAAATTAGGAGAGTTGAATGGTCTCAGATGCCCCTCCCCAATTTAAAGAACGAGGAAGAATTGGGTGAATTCCTCTGTAAATGGCTCAAGGTGGCTGGTTCTGTCTTCCTGGCGCTCTTTTTGGTCTGCTGTTGTTTTTGAGCATAATTCTTTATGACTTTTCCCAAATGCACTGTTTAGATCTTTCAGCAACACACAAGAAATCCCCTCCTTACTTGGAAATCAGAAAAGAAAAATATAAATAAATAAGAAAAAAAACAGGAAGTTGTTTTTAGTTTGGAATGTAGATCTTATATAGAATAACTTCATATTTCAGCATTGACTATATGACAGTGTTAGGTATAGACTTTTAAGTGTCTTGTATGCATCATTTCTCTTAGTTAAGATACCCATGAAATAGGCATTACAGTCTATATCGTGTATTCAAAAAAGATTGAGTATAGAGAGTTAACTTGCTCAAGGTCATATGCTAATGAGTGATAGAGCCACTACGTGAGTCCAGAGTTGATGTTTTTACAAATGATGCTCAAAGGGCTGGGGTAGAGCTTTGTGCTAGAGAGCTTGCTTAGCATGTATAAGATCTGGGGATTCATCCCCACACTGAAAAATAAATAAACAGACATGATGCCCTAATCTTTACGTTAACTATAAAATAACTAATGCCGGCTATTCTATAAATACAAGCTTCAGTTTATTAATAAAATTTTAAAAATGTCACATAGATTGATTTTTGAGGACAAATTAAGATAAAGTACAATTTCTAGCCTCTTAACAAGTAACTATTAGCATTTTAGAATAAATAAGACAATTACCACCAAAAGGGTAAGGATGACGTTTTCTTTCTCTGTTATTATTAATGGAAATGTTTGATTCTTCATTTATTCATTTCAAGATTCATCATCCTATAGAGAGTATTAGTTTTGGAAAGGTGTATGAAACAGACATGCTGTCAGGAGAGAAAACTAATAAAAGCATGAATTTATATGAAGAACAAAGTCCTGGAAAGACAGGAATTGGCAGGTAAGGGTTCTAGTGCTTCTGTGAAAAAGTACAGGGCGTCTTATGCAGGTCTAACTGGCACCACTTATCTCCAGGGGTCCTATGGATGGCTTGCTGCAGAGAGTGATTGGGTTTGTTAGTTCGTACAACAAAAGACAAATCATGTTATTTCATTTTCCTCATTACTTAGAATGGTTAGGGGCTTTGTCATTTGATCTTTCTGTAAAAACTACAGTAAACCTGTGAACCCGGCCTGACCTTCTCTTTTTGACAGTCATATGGTTAAGTTTCTTTTTCTCCCCCTAATTGCTATTGACAGCTCAGAGATCTTAATCGCTATCAGAAGAAGTTGGAAATTTGTATTTTTGAAGCCAAGGATTTGTTCCTGCTGTCTGTTAAAATCTAAAGATTTTGATTTCATTGACTCTCCTGATGATTTACAGAGGATTTCTTTTAGGCTTTCTGATGAATCCCACCTGAACTAGGATAAAAAAAAAATCAGCCACAAGTATAACATAAATGCCAATTTCCTAGGCCTTTATATTATTTTCATTATACTTAGAAACAAAATGCAGGAATAGATGGCTTACAGATTCTAATAAATGTAGCAATTGCATGTTAAATCTCTGTACCAGGCTTACTACTGGGGGAAAAAAAGAAAGAAAAAAAGAAATGGTGCTGCCATGGTATAAATGGTTCTCTTCAAAATTCAGGTATTGCCAATGTGAGGGTTTATGAGGTGGAGCTTTTAAGAGATCATCAGGCCAAGAGAGATGCTCCCTCATTAATGGAATTAAGATCCCTTAAAGAGTCTTCACACAGCATTGAGGTAGCTTTCCCTTCTGCCCTCTGTCATGTGAGAATGCAGCACACTTAAGACACATCTTGATCGTGAACTAGAACTGTGAGGCATAAAATACTCTGTTTCAGGTATTTGGTTGTAGCAGCTCAAAACAGAATCAAATGTGTCCTTCTAAAAATGTTGTTTTTGGACAAACTTTTGTCATTAAATTAGAACAAGTTGATTTGATGTTGTTGTAATAAGTTTTAAATTAGCCAGGATCACCATCAAGTAGAAAATTCAATTCTATCATGTAGCAGAGCTTTTTTACTTCTTGAGATGCAGGCTCAATGTCAAATCAAGGATCGATAGTTGTTCCAGAAATTCTATGATATTGAAAGGGGTTACTTAGGGACTGCAATTGGATTGTAAGGGATCTTGAATCTCAGCTTGAAACTGTATTCATAATCACATTTGTATTTAAGCACATGTTCATTAAGGGATAGAGGGTTGTAGAGGTTATGATGACTGAATTCACTGTCCTGCAAACTTACGTCATTACACCAGGGGTCCATATGTGGCAGAAGCCATAAAGAGGAGCTTGTGAGGGATGCTGTCACACCGCTTGGATGCTGACATTCTCAGATGGTATCTACTTCACTGTGGAGCAACACCTGGACTATGTGAGAAATAGGCTGCCAACTCTAGGAAGTCCCTGAGGACAGAATAAGGAAACTGGTATAGAGCTGAGGTCTTGCCAGAAGCACTGATTTGCTCCTCCTTAGTTTCAGCACCCTCCAAGTCTAGTGTATGTCTATGGTCCAGCAATAGATCTTTATTTCCCTTTTGAGATGGGTTATTCTAAACTTCTGTACTTATTATATAAAAACCTATGTGGGGCTGGGATTGTGGCTCAATGGTAGAGCGCTTGCCTAGCACGGGTGGGACCTGGGTTCGATTCTCAGCACCACATAAAAATAAAGGCATCGTGTCGTGTCCATCTACAAAAAAAAAATTCTCTCTCTCTCTCAAACAAAAAATATGTGTACTTAATTTGCTGTATCCATGACCATACAACTGTGTTTGTGATGGAAATGCTGCTGCTGACAGTAAGACCCTGCAGACCCCTCCACAAACCTATCATGAATCTGTGGTTGAGCAGAGCCCATCTCCCCTATTCTAGTTTCCCTTTGGGCTGCAATTCTGATACCTGATGCTCTTGGCTAAGTTATTTAATTATGCCAACCTTAGTTTACTTGTCAGTGAAGTGGGATCAATAACCTCCAGTGGTGTGATAGACCCAGTTCTCACTGACTCATGAGAGTGAATGTAAAATTTTCAGGAATTGCATGAGTTACTTGATATCTCCTAAGGTCTTTCTCACTGGGCCATGTTGGGAACAGCTCCATTACAGAAATTAGCTAAGCTCAAATCAGGGTTCCCCCCCAATCTGTCTCCACAGTTGTCCAAGTTTACCTGCCCAGTACTAGTAATACCAATCCATGGACTGTTGAGAGAATTTTTTTTTTCCAGTACTGGGGATTGAACTCAGGGACATTCAATCACTAAGCTACATCCCCAGCCCTATTTTGTATTTTTTATTTAGAGACAGGGTCTTACTGAGTTACTTAGTGCCTTGCTTTCGTTGAAGCTGACTTTGAACTTGCGATGCTCCTGCCTCATCCTCCCGAGCCACTGGGATTACAAGTGTGCGCCACCATGACCCGCCTATGGAGAAAATTGAAAGATACAGTAATGTAAAGCAGCGAATGATCACAGGCTACCTCTCATGATGGCAGTTAATTAGTAGCAATGTAATTGTTAAACATAAATTGTATTATACACTGTTTTTGTTTCCCTCTTTCATCTTCCTAATTATCCATCTTCCCTTTCCCAGGGATGCCATAACAGAAGACCTCAAACAATGATGTAAAATAACAGAAGCTTATTGTCCCATAGTTTGGGGGACTATTTCTAAAAGAGCTGTGCTACCTCTGAAACCATTAGAGTATCTCTCCTTGGCTCTTCCAGGCTTCTGGTGGTCTGCAGGCAAATGTTCACATTCCTCAGCTTTCAACCATGTAAATCTCATCTCTGTCTTTGTTGTCACATGATGTCCCCTGTGTGTCTTTGTCTTCACCTGGCTGTCTTATAATTCATGATGGATTAGAGGTACACCCTACTCCAGTGAAACATCATCTAATTAGTTATATCTGCAGTGACCCTGTTTCTAAGTAAGCTCACATTCTGAGATACTGGGGCTTAGGGTTCCAACATGGACAGTCCCCAACCCAATGATTCAGTTTTACAGTGGTGGGGAAGTATATTCATAACATCATCCTGTTTCATCTTCCGGTACAGCATTCAATAAATTACGTGAGACATTCAGTACTTTATTATAATATAGATTTTGCATTAGAAAATTTCCCCCAACTGTAGGCTATTGTAAGTGTACATCGAAAGTAGGACAGATTAAGGTATGATGTCCATTAGGCTAGAGGAATTAAATGCATCCTCAACCTATGATATTTGCCATTTATGATAGGTTTATCATGTTAAGACAAGTCCCTCATGTGTCACAGAGTACCTGTGTATCTTTCTTGAGGGGAGACAATTCAAATTCCACACATTTACCTAGTAGCATTTAAATGTTTTTTGTAGTCTGTATTTATAGCATTGCAAGCTCATAGCTGCTTAGAGTCAATCTGTTTCATTTTTTCTGAGCATTTAATCAGAAGCGAGAAAATTAAATTGTGATAAGACATATTCTAATGCCGAAAGAACAAGACATTTTTTGAGGTCACTCCTGGGGTGGTTAACATTGAAGAAACAAATATATATATATATATATATATATATATATATATATATATATATATATATATATATATATTTGTTAAGCAATAAATGGTAAGAAATGCCGTCTAAGTACAATAAAGATATATAAAAGATGGATTAGCCTCTGGGAGCTGATCAGGGAAAATAGAAGTGTAAAACACTTGCATCCATATGACATGCTATATGGATATGCAGGGGGCCTTAGAAGCATATAAGATATAGAGTCTATGATTTCCTGCCACAGATGGGAGACAAAGGCCATAGAAACTTCATGGAGATGATTTGAACTGAATGAAAAGAGTAGAAGAAAACTTAGGTATTCCTGTTCCTTAGCTTGTAGAATGTGTGCTGATATCTTAAAAACCATTTTCAACTGCTTATTCATATGTCTTTGGAAGTCATGCTGCCCAAAAGTAGATAGAGATGATAATTTTTATCTTTTAAGATGGTAATATCCTAGATGATAAGTCTTCTTCAGTACAGGTTGGTCTGAGACATGGATCCATTGAGTTGTGCTCCAAGGATGCTTTTAGGCCATTTCTTGTATTTGTCAGATGCATAACCTGTTTGCTTCTCCATGTCACTTTAAGGTCTTTAATGATATTCTTAATATTTCAAGTTCAATTGTCAATGATGTCAGAAATTTTGTTAATAACCAGCTGGTAGAAAACCTATATCCATGTCTATGAATGGGAAAGGAAATTGAATAAGTACACATTTAATAAGCAATCATGAAAGAGGCAGTAATAACAATAAAATAAGACGTTTCAGAGCTAGAAAGATAAGAAGTCTGATTCTGCTTATGTCTTTTATGAACTGTGAGAACTCTTACTACTGTTATCTCATATGGTTATAGTTAAAATTAAATTAAAGGACACAAATAAATTGGGCACTGTAATCAGAGAAGGGCTTGTATTTCATTTGCAAAGCTCAGTTTCTATATCAACAAAGGGAGGATAAAACAATTTACATTATGGGTAAATAGGTATGAGTTGATATATTCCAATCTTCCATGACAACGTTGTCTGGGTCATAGGTTTCTGTCACAACCATTCAATACCACTGTTGTAAGCAAGAAAGTAGCCATAGACAATATGCAAATTAACATGTTTATATAAATGTATTTATGTTCCACAAAAAATGTATTAGGACTCAAATTTGAATTGATATATTTTTATGTTATGAATTTTTAATTAATTTTTTTATTTATATATGACAGTGGAATGCATTATGATTCTTATTACACATATAATAGAGCACAATTTTTCATATCTCTGGTTGTATACAAAGTATATTCACACCAATTTGTGTCTGCATACATGTACTTTGCATAATAATGACCATGACATTCCATCATCATTTCTGACCCCATGCCCGCTCCCTTCCTCTACAACCCCTCTGCCCTGTATAGAGTTCGTCTATTTCTTATATCAGAGTTCGTCTATTCCTCCCATGCTCCCTCTCCCTATCCAAATATGAAGCACCCTCCTTATATCAGAGAAAATATTAGGCATTTGGCCTTTTGGGATTGGCTAACTTCACTTAGCATTATTCTTCTCTAGCCCAATCCATTTACCTGCAAATGCCATGATTTTATTCTCTTTAAAAAGACTTTTCGTTACAACTGTTTTTTTTTCTAATCATTTGTAATGAAAAGTCTTTCTCACTCATAGTTTGTTAAGCAGCGACCTATATACCATTTTAATATAGTCCTAGGATTCATGGACAACATGCTTGTTTGGTGTTCATAATAGCTGCTTGCAGTTGGGTTTGGACAGAGTATTATCAACAAATGCAAAATTGAAGCTGTCAGATCCTTACACATTAATAAATAAATGCCAAGGAACAAAGAAAAGTGGAGGTGATTGAGAGAATAGGTCACCCAGACACAAACTTTGGATAGAGCATTCTATAGGAGGTCTCTGAAGTGGTGACGTCAGAGAAGACATGCAATGAATCAGAATAAATCAGCCATGGAAAGGGTAGGAAAGAGCCCTAGTGATGCTGCAAATTTAGGAAAACAGATCAGTGTGTCTGGAATAGGATGCTGAACTAGAATCAGGAGAGGCTGGTGGTGTGAGAGACAGGGAGGGCGATAGGCCATACCAAGATACTTGCTTTTTAATACAAACACCATGGGAAGTCATTAAAATGGCTTTAGAAAGGGAGTAACTACTGAGCAGTGAATTATCTACAAAGGATCAATTTCAGGGTTTGGGAATCCAGTGAGAAGCTGTCTGTAGCCCTGTGAGGGAAACAATGGTGATTTCAACAATGGTAATGACCGAAAAAGCAGAGAGAAGTAAATTGATTTAAGATAGAGTTTGGACATAGAACTGATAAGATTTTATGACAGTGAATTTTGTGGAAATGAATAAAATAAAGGAATGAGCTCTAGTTTTTGGCTTTATAGACCTAAATGGATTATGTTGAGAGGGTGGAGATTTGGGTTGGCAAGTTAGACTTTTATTTTGACAGTGGCTTTAGAGTTGACCATTGTATATTCATGTGGATATTCAAAGATTGAAATCAATTATATGATTCTGACATTAAAAAGGAGTTTAGAATGAGAAAAATTACAAGTCATTTGGCTGATGGATGATAGTCAAAACGTTGGAACCACCTGCCATTTTGTAGGAAAAATATAAATGGAGGGCCAAGAGAAAGGCTTGGACAGTCCAAAGACAGTCTTCATGTTGGGCAATGAGAGCTGAGGACTGACCAGTGTGTGAGAAGCACTGGCAAAGTTTACCAATAAAACGCATTTGTCCCAGAAACCATGTGCAAAAAGTGTTTGAGAAGGAGTGAGAGTGAGCTGGAGACATAAGTACTCCAAGAGAGAAATAGGTCTTGTATGTATGTTCTGAAGTTGTGGGACTTGGCCTTTTCAGGCCAATCACACCTCTCACACTACATCCTAAGATATTACTGTAGAATCTTGTTTCCAAGTTCATAGCAGATTGCCCAACTCAGTCATCTACAGATTCTGGTGCTTTCCTTAGCTCACAGTTGCCTCTCAATGGAGATTATACCCCCCAAAAAAAAATTGAAAATGCTTTTTTAAGTTTTTAAGTTAGCACACTGTTATTGATATGAGTTTACCTCTTTTGTTTTTGACTTTGGTTGGGGTTGATTTATTTACCCTCAACTCTTCAGTACTGAATTATCTGCAATCATTCATATTCATCCATTTCTCTACATTTTAAAATATTTTTAAGATAGAACAAAGATATTTTATGTGTCCTTTCTAATTTAATAGTTTTATTCTACTTTGATATTTAAAGTAAGAAATCTGGAATAATTTTTTATTTCTTTCCTAAAAAAGGCATTAGTGTTGACAATTATATATTCATGTGGATATATAATTGTCCTAAAAAGGAAGGAAATAAAAAGCAATTATAAGCACTATAAAAACAATAAAACAAAACACAAACCTTGGGCATTGTCTTTTAAGAATAAAAGATCTATGTTACAATTCTTGTCCATAATTAAGAATTGCATATCTTGGTGTTGTTTTATTAATTAAATGGGCACTATAAAATATTTCTTGTGATTTTATGAGTTAAATACTACAATTCAATATAAAGGTTAAGTACTCATGAAATAGATTCATAATTGGAAAGTAAGAATAACTGTATATGATACAAATGAGAATGAAGAAAATTATGAGACCAATAATAATGAATTTAGGAGTTATTGTAAATTTAGTAGCATAGTGATGTAACATAATTCTACAGACTTAAAGTGTCATTAAGGGGTCCTAATGAATCAAACTATGAGAAAAATAGATTTAAACTTACAGCATATAATTAATTTTATTTAAATGATGTAAAACATATTTTAAAATACTTCTAGTTAAGAATTTAGAAAATGCACAATAAACACATGATATGTTTAAATGTTTAAATTACACTCAAGGAAAATAATTAGAATTTTAATAACCTATCCTCTATGTGTGTGTGTGTGTGTGTGTATTGTATATCTTTGTACATACTTTAGAAAAAGTTTATTCCTTTACAAATTTAAATTGTCTTCAAAAAGAACTTTCTAGTTAATTGTTTATTCCTCTTGAGTGTTTAAGTAGTTTGTTATCCCCAAAAGTCTGCCAATAAAAGACAAGGGTGGGAATATATGTGCCCTACAATACTGCACTTTGACATGCTTGTTCATGCTTCTGATTTCTGTTTTTATATTTGAGCTTCCATATAATGTTTACCTTCTATGTTTAACCATCTTTTCTTTTTTAAAAGCTGTTGTTTTAAAAATTTTTTATAACATGATTTTTCTTTCAGCTTTTCAATATAATCTTAGAAACTGATAGGACTTTGCAAGGCTAAATTTTAGTAGTAAAAAGGATTGGTATCTTTTAATACTTTATATATATGCAAAGAGGTGAACTTAAGTCAGCTAAAATTTATTAAAGGCCATTCCACATTTATTGCATCTCAGCTGTATATGTAGATATCTGTTCTAATGCATCAAATTTTCACAGTCCCTGCATACTGCTGAGACCTATGAAACAGTTGAAGAGTATACTTACTGAGTAATACATTTAAAATGTAACTAATAAAGGAGTTGAGAAACTGAGTCCATGGTGCTAAGGAGCATCAAGCAGAAGAGGTAGGAGACAGTTAATGAAGCTTCTTTTAAAATTTTTTGGCTTGTATTTCTATATATATGAAACTAGTAATATATGACCCAGGTAAATTTTTTCATGCATGTTCAGCATTGGAATGATATGTTTTTGTTATTAAAGGCAAACTTACTATGAAATTTGCCATGTTTATTTTATGTAAAATAAAATTTATTAATTAAATAATCCCCGCTTGGATTGGTGGTAAATTTTAAGAGTTTCATCCAGAAGCAAAAAGTAAGGCATATTTATTTTGTGAATGCTTTAAATTGTTTTTATTTTAGAAAACAAGAAATCATTTGGAAATCAGCATGTACTATTTGGAGATAATTACAGATAAATAAATACTCTGATAAATACAGAGTAGCATCTAAGGATTATAATGCAGCAAGTGGTTATGCCCTATAGAAAAAAGCTAAGTAAGATAGTGTAGATAGCTTGGCATAGTACAGATTCACAGAGCTGGGAAAAATCTTAAGAGATTGTAAAATCTATCACTTTTATTTTATAGGTGAAAAACCTCCCAAGGCGCCCAGAAGTAAATCATATTTCAAAACTTGGATTAAAAATGAGGACCCTTGATTTCCAATGTTGTGTTCTTTCTACCACAGTATGTGATCAGTAACCTCTGATATGAAAGATGATTATTCAAGACAATGAGTGTTTATGTAGTTTATTGTTCCCAAAAGTTTGCCAATGAGAGATGAAGGTGGCAGAATGGACCACCCTACACCATGCCACTTTGGCATTAGGACTATTTTGAACTAAAGACATTTGAAAAACAGCAGGTGCAAGGAAAATGGCAGGAAATAAGACTCTTACGTAAAAGATGTGTTCCCTGTAACATGAAGAAATAGCCTTGTCACCAGGGAGGGTGAGTGGAGGTCCAGAAAAATCTTTACAAACACAGTTGTTAAAATAGTGCTTCCTTTAAGCTCCTCATATGTTTTAGGTACTTCTTTTCACAATTACGTTGGTTTGTTCAATCTTGTACACACATCCTTGATTTTGCCACTTCTTTGGGTCTTCATGTTCCCGTGGGGGCTCCACGATGTAAAATTCTGCATGCTGTTCTCTTGTCAATCTGTTTTGAATCAATTTAATTCTCATGCCCTGGCCAGACATCCTAAAATGGTATAAGTAAATTTTACTTCCCCTGCAGAATTTTTTTCATGCCATATTGTCTTTGTTTCTGCATTGTGCACTTCTATCCTAAAATGCACATTAGTTTTCCTTTAAGTCCTATACACGTAGGATGAATTTTGTGAATCTCAATAATTTAATATTATGCATTTTAAAAATTACGTGAAGGAAAACAGAACTATGTAGATAATAAAGAAAGGTGGCATGGTTCCTGAGTTCATGGAATAGCTCTTGATAAATTTTACTCCTTTATGTAGAATAAACAACACCTCCTTTAAAATCTTATCAGTGTTGAACATGTTCAATTTTCCATATGTCCACAGTGTAGATGAATTAGTGCTGAGCTCTTCTGCAATGTGTTTCTATGATGGATCTACAAAAGCCCACATGCAAGAGTACTCACAAGTTCTGATTTATGAAGAATCTCATCAGCTAGGATGAACAAAGGCACTATCATGAAGTTTGAAATCATTCTCTCAAACACTTTTACTATTTTTGTTTAAAAAAGTTTTTTCATAGTTCAGATATAGTTTGATGTCATATTTTCATATTTTTGGTCTCCCTATGGTTGCTGGAGAGATCTAGGAAGGCACACTCTAAAGCAAGTTTGCAACACCAACAAATTACCATATTGCATTGAAAACTCACTCATTCTTTACTTTTTAACATCTATGGATATATATTTCTAGAACTGAAGGTGTAGTCTCCTTTAAAAATGTTAAAATATTAAGATGTAAATTCACTCTTGTATGCCCATAATAAAGACTTGATAATGACTTTTCATTATATTTCCACTGAGATATTTTATGAGATACCTTTTCCACATAGAGACCAAAAATCATTAAAGAGATCCTATAAGAAATATGACTTTCATCTGATATTTGAGTGGATCTTTCTTTCTCCTGACAGATTCTGATCAACTATGATGCCAATCTTGCCATCATATAGTTATCTGAATACTTAAGGGCACATTATGAGGGCTACTTTGAGACAGGGTTACTCTGTATCCTGGCTTAATTTCAGTATTTCTTATTATCAGGTTGCAAGATTTTTTATATGAGTAGTTTATGATTACTAGTTCTACCTCTTGGTTGAAAAAACATATTCTTTCTAAAGACCAAGAACTTACCACAAGGAAAGAAATCGAATTTGTAAACATTTTATAATTTAAAGAAGCAGTTGCTAACATAAATGCTGTCCATAATCCTTAGTACTAGTCCATAGGGTCAACAGAACATAAACCAGGGATTCGCATAATTAAGCATCAGGGAAACAGTAAGGTATGGTGTTTAGAGCATAGGCTCTGGACCAGACGATTCATAGCTATGTAATCTCAAATATGTTTCTTCAACTCTAAGCCTCCACTTATTCAGCTGTAATAAGGGAAAATTATTACTTACCTGTAAAGAGTTATTAGGAGGATAAATGAGTATATTTTTTAATTGATTAGCACCATGCCTGAGACAGAGTTAAGTATTGAATAATAGTTGTTTTGTTTTATTATTAATTGATATATATTGACTAGATATGTCCAGACTCAAGAATGCATATTTCAAACTAGAAGAAAAGTTTTTTAAGCCTGAGTTCAGAAATAAGTTGTGAGGTATATCCTGTTTTCCTATACTACAAACCTGTGTAGCATATTACTGTATTGAATACTGTAGGCAATTTTGACAAATGGTAAATATTTGTGGATCTAAATATGGAAAAGATGTAGTAAAAATATGGTACAAAACATTAAAAAAATGCTATGCCTGTCTATGGTACTACCATGAGCGCTGTTTTCAGGACTGGAAGTTGCTAGGGGGCAAGTGAGTGGTAAGTGAAGGCCCTGGACATTAATGTCCATTACCACAGACATTATAAACACCACACACTTAGGCTGCACTAAATTTATAAACATTTTTTCTTTTTATTTCAATTAAAGGTAACCTTTGCTTACTGTAACTTGTTTATTTTTTTCATGTTTTGACTCTTTTATAATCACACTTAACATGAAACAAATGGTAATCACTATAAGAGCATTTTATTTCCTTTAAATCCTATTCTATAATATTTTCCTACTTTAAAAATTTTTTATTTTTTATCTTTTAAAACATTTTTTGTTAGAAACTAAAAGTAGAACACATTTATTAGCCTAGGCCTGCATATAATTGGGATCATCAGTATTACTGGCTTCTACTATTGAATCGTGTTGCACTGAAGGTCTTTATGGACAGTAACATGGGTGGAGGTGTTCTCTCCTATGATAACAATGCCTATTTCTGTAATCTCTCCTGAAGGACCTTCCTGGGGCTGTTTACAGTTAACTTAATACACATATACATATGTACACATATATCCACACATATACATGTGTGTGTGTGTATATATATATATATATGTATATATATATATATATATATATATATATATATATGTATATATATGTATATATATGTAAAGGGAGTATGATCTAAACAATAAGAAGTATAGTAGAAGAAATGTAGAAATCATTATCATAGCCAATTATTACCATTCTTGAGTATTATGTACTATCCATAATTATATGTGCTCTACTTTTAAACATATAGCATAGATTTGTTTATACCAGCACCAATCACCACAAACATGTGAGCCATGAGTTGCACTGACATTCTGATAGCTGTGAAGCCAGTAGGCAATAGAAATGTTTCAGCTGCATCATAGTCTGTGGACCACCATGGTCTATGCAGTTCACCATTGACTGAAACGTTTTAATGCACTGTGCAACTCTATCAAAACATTAATTTGTACTTCATAAATATACAAAAATTACGTTTCCAATATTTAATAAAAAAGACTAAAAAGTAAATCTGAATTATGAACAAACTTTCACTCAGTGACTGGTTCAGAAAAGTAAAAGCTACAGGGAGAAAGCATGCTTGTCAGGAAAGCATGTTTAGGATCAATGTTTAGGGTATTGACTTTTCCACTTCCTGTCTTTGGTTTTCTATTGCTCTTCTGTTTTTATATAGTGATATCATTTAATGTATAAGAATAATAGAGTTAGCATTATTTCTGCCACAGGGAGATTATAAAGATGACTACTAATGTCTCATCTTACTTTCATGTTTTCTTATATAACATACTATACTATACTGTCACATTGGCAAAGATCATTAGTATATTTTTCTTTCCTTTCTATGTCAGAAACACCATCACCCCCCAGCATGGTGTGGGCTGGTGATGGAGTATTTAAGAACAGGGACACACAAGGTTTCAGATTCCAGCTCTGTCTTTTTTTTTAAAAGAGAGAGAGAGGGAGAGAGAAAATATTTATATATATATATATATATATATATATATATATATATATATATATATATATTTTTTTTTTTTTTTTTTTTTTTGGTTTTTGGTGAACACAACATCTTTATTTTTATGTGGTGCTGAGGATCAAACCCAGCGCCCCGCGCATGCCAGGCGAGCGCGTTACTGCTTGAGCCACATCCTCAGCAGCCCAGCTCTGTCTCTTACTAGTTGGTTTAACCTCAGGCAAATTAAGTAAGTTTTCTCTGGATGCTTTTTCTCATTTGCAAAATTAGGATAATAACAGAGTTGGGAAAATTAAGTGAGAACATTTAGCATAGTGTTTGTCACATCATATGTAAAAATTTAATGACATACAATAAACTCTTACTGATAGTTGTATCAATATTTTCTATTTTTCTGTATCTGGAAAGATCTGGTAAATTGAGTTTATGTCATTACACTGACATAAAAGAAAAGTCACAGATGGCTCCACTGGGATTAAAATAGTTTAAGTTGAGCAAATTTATGGATCTCATATACTTTGAACTTCCCTCTTCATTCCTTTACCATGTACTCATAATCAATAAATGTATCCAAGCAGGTGCTATAATGATGATTTGAAAAGGAAAGAAGGAAGGAAGGAAGGAAGGAAGGAAGGAAGGAAGGAAGGAAGGAAGGAAGGAAGGAAGGAATAAGAGTAAATTTCTCCAGTTCATCCAAATCCATATCAACACAGGAGCGGTTTAGACTCATTCATGGAAGTCCACTCAATGCCTTTGCTATGTTTCCATATTTTCTAGGAATCATCACCTCTTTCTTTCTTTTTTTCCTCATCTCACAACTAGTCATCCAAAGTCTTTTAAATTCTGTTACCTGTCTTGGAAACCCATCCTTTCTTCTCTGTACCCATGGCATTGTGTCATTTCTTGTCTGGATTATTATTAGGAATTGTTATTGCTGTTTCCACTTCTACTCCCTAATCTATTTTTTGACTCTCAATACTTTGAAAATATAAATCTCATTGTGTCACCCCCTCTGAAAACCTGCAGTAACTCTTTGTGCTTCATGGCATTTATTATGAATTTTCTAGATTGGCCCACTAGAGACTGTTGCTCACTTTTTCTTTGATAATAGAGCCACTCCTTCCTGCCACTTCGACATAGCTGCTAACAATGAAGACCAGTTGTTCAGCTTTCCTTGTAGATCATTGTGCACTTTAAGCCTCAGCTCTAGTCAAGGGGATGTAAGCAGGAGTGTCACATACTACCACTAATATTGTTTGTGCCCCTCCAAAATCCATATGTTAAAATTCTAACCTCCAATGGAAGGCAATTGTGGGATGGGAGCTTTGGTAGGTGATTTAGTAGGCAGAACCCCCATGAATGGGGTTATGCCCTTGTCCAAGAGACCTGGAGAACTCCTTCATTCTTTCACTCAGGTGAAGACACTTACAGGGAGAACCAGCAGGCCCCCACCAGACACCAAATCTACCAGCATCTTGGTCTTGAACTTCCCAGCCTCCAGAACTGTGAGAAATTAATTCCTGTAATTTATAAGCCCAGGCTATGGTATTTTGTTATAGCAACTCAAACAGACTGACAGGGCAGTAGCATGTACTTCTTCCCTTTTTATTTTCCTAATAACTGAATTATAGATCAGAGGGTTGGCACTAGATCCATTCTTTGAACTTGTGAGGTGAAATTCAAAAGGAAATAAGAGTATCTAAAAAGAATCTGAATTTATTATCATAGAATTTCCAAACTTACCTTAGACTGGTTTCACTAGTAAATAACATATGTGTGAGATAAATAAACTTCTGTATTTTATAAACCAATATTATTTTGGATTTATGACACATTTAGCCAAACTAAATCTTAACATATGTGGTAACCATTATCTTCAAAGTTCTGTTTAATTTTTGAATTTCATATTCTATCTTTTTCCTATTGAACTTTTCTCTATGGTAATACTGAATTACAGGAAACCCTCACATCTTGGAGTAGCGTCAGATCTGCTTTTGTTCATGTTATTTCCTTTGCCTAACATCACATCCCTCACAGCCCTGGTTGTATTGATTTGAATTTCGCAATTATTACTTAAAGTATCCAGTCAAACATCATTTCCCATATCAAACAATCACTGAAAAAAGGAGAAAAAGAAAGAAACGATCATTGCAACCACCTCCATGAAAGATTATTTTGCACTGTGTGTGTGTGTGTGTGTGTCTTTTTGTCTCTCTGTCTCTCTCAACTTCTGGATTTGTTACTGTCTTTTATTACTTACACATCATTTTATCATTCATAAACATTGGCATTATTTATTTATATGTGTTTATTTCCCATTAATCCTTGAGGGTAGTGATTCTCTCCTATATGTTTGCAATATCTAGCAGTTTCTGGGAATTCATAGGTAAGTAATCAACAAAAATGTGTTGAAATGCAGTTTTGACTTCATATGGCATAATCATATTTCTGGAATTTCAGCTAGAAGTAATGCTGTTTATATAGCATTTTCAGTTCAAAGGAAAAAAGAGATATTCACTGATGCCATTACAGACTCTTCAAAATTTCCAAATTTTCAGCTGCATATTATTAAAAAGACTGAATGTTTTTATTTAGAGAGATATGTTTAATTCTAAAATGCTTCATATTAAGGTTTAAGGTTGTTTCCTTAGAATAACATTGAAACATTAAAGTTGCATTTAATTCAGCTGGACACAGTGGCTCACACTTGAATTCCAATAAATCTAGAGGTTAATGCAGGAGGATCACAAATTTGAGGCCAGTCTCTGCAATTCATTGAGCCCTCAGCAAATTAGCCAGACCCTGTCTCCTTAATAAGTAATAAAAGGGCCAAGGTTGTAACTCAGTTGTAAAGCCCCTGGGTTCAATTCTTGATAAAAACGAAGAAGAATATATATATATATATATATATATATATATATATATATATATATATACACACACACACACATAGCATTTAGTTCTAGGCTAATGAAAATTTCAAAATTTACAAAAATAGAATTTTAAATATCTCTATTATCTTTTAAGTATATTGCTTTTTTCTAAAATTAGTTTTTTCCCTCTATAAAATTTTACATCATGAAATTATCCTGAAGACGACAATTTTTAAGAATACCTGCAAAATATTCTCCTATATGGCCACTTTATTAAGCTAATCTACTTTCTGTTCTTATAGATTTGTTCAAGTTGAATATTTCATAAAAATGGAATCATGCAGCATGTTGTCTTTTATAATTGTATTCTTTCACTTAGCATAGTAGCTTCAAAGTTCATTCATGTTGAAGTACTTCATTCCTTTAGTTTGCCTAATAATATTCTTTTTAGCAGTTATTCCACTTTGTGTTTATCCATCTAGCAGCTGAAGGATATTTGGATTGTTTCTGCTTTTTGGCTTTTATGAGTAATAATGCTATGAATAGGTTTTTGTATAGACAAATGTTAAAATTTCTCTTAGGTGTGTCCCAAGAATGGACTTATAGGATGGTCTAGTAACCCTGTTTTTCAAACAGGAACCATCAGTTTTACAAAATGGCTGCACCATTTGACAATGCACTAGCATTGTATGAGGGTTTCAATTTCTCCACATTGCCACTTACACTTGTTACTTACAGTCTTTATATTATAACTGTTCTAATGGGTGTGAACAAGTATCTTACTGTGGTTTCAATTTGTTTTTCCCAAATGACTAATGGTGTCAAATACTTCATCATGTTCTCATTGACCATGGTATACCTTTGAAAATTTTGAATCTGTTTCTAAATTGAATGTCATCTTCATATTTTTTGTTTATAGAATTTGGTGTGCAATACTCCATTGTTAGCACATTCTGGAGAAATTCTGTCAAATGACAAAAATAGAATAGAAAGAGACCTTAAGAATTTTCAAGTGAAATATCCTCAATTTATAGCTGAAAGTGTTAAGAGCCAGAGAGGTAAAGCGATTGCCAACTGGGGTAAATCAGCCTAGATTTAGAAAGTAATTGTTACCTTTAAATCATTATAGGCTCTTTGCAAAACGCAAAGTAGAAGGGTGCCTTGCCAAAGACATCAGCTCTCATTTCATAGTTGTTTTGGTGGCAGTAGAATTGATGGAAGTAAAGTGTTCTGCTTTACTTTTAGTCACCTAAAGAAACTGATAACAGTTTGAATTTGTCCACTTTATCTCAGCAGATGACCCAGACCTAGCAATTTATCTGCTGTTCACAGCAGTTTGATAATTTTAAAACACATCACTTGAAGAAAGATATTTAGTTCATCCTTTGCTGGATGAGAACCAGGATACTTAACTCTGGCAACTTCTTTACTTGGATTTTTTTTTAAGGCAAATGTCTGCAGTGCCTGATGCAATTATCCTGGGAGTTGTTCATTTCTAGTAAAACTGTACTTAGGAACTCTTGATTGGATAACAATTAGGCAGGCTGTGTAGGGTACACTGTTTGCATAGATGAACTTATATGAATATACAGAATATTTAGATACAACTCATTAGTTTTTTTCTCTGAGTTTTCCTTTCCCAAATGTTATTATTCATGAATTTCCAAACCCAAGGCATCTCTGGGATGCAACAATGAACCATAGCCACAGCAATGTGGTTAGCCAGTATATAATTACCTGAGCTATTTTGCTTCTAAAAGATATGCAGTTAAGTGACAAAAGAACACAGCAGAAGTATAAATAATTTCTCTAATTACAACAGTTGAATCTAAGTTACATTAATCTAAGGGCTTACGTTTTGTTTTAATGACTGGTAAAATTGCTGTAAAGATTGCATTTGTTTCTTCATTAATGTTGCCATTAAATACACCATTATATGATTAATTAAAATGATAAATAAATTTTCATCAAAATGCATTCTTTCCAACAAAATACCTTACATTTCCTTCTGGTGCCATAGAGACATGAACATATCAACAAAATTACCTGTCTCATTCCTCTTTTTGCCTACCCCCAAATGAAACCACTTGGAAGGTGCTATCATACATTCAGCTTGCTTCTTATTCTAGAAAGAATAGACCAAGGGACCAAGCTATCAGCCAAGAGAGTAGGTATAAAGATTGGAATCATAATGCTTATATGTACAACATCAGTAAAAATGTGCCTGTGGAGATAGAAGTTAAAATGAACTCATTCAGCAAATTACATTCAGCCTGTGAAAGATGCCACTCCTTCTACAGAGGTTCTCCACTGGGCTTTCCTAACTGATGTTTCGTATCAGTATCTTCTAAAAGCATGCATGAATGGGACAGGAACATATCTTCATGGGGTAAGTATCCCTCTCTACCAACACAAAGCTGAAATTTGTGAAACCATAAACAATTTTGCAAACTTTCCCAGAAAGACCAGCTTGAAACATGGATTCCTTTATTTTTATGCCTTTATTCCACAATCCTAATGACTTTTTAAAAATGTAAATTGATGCTAAAGCAGGGTAGATAACAACACCTCAGCACAGCCTGTGGTCAGCTCAAGAGCTCTAGAAACTGAAGAGGTGATGATGAAGAGGAAAACAGGGGAGAGAAAAGAGGTCCCTGTCTTTTCTCACATATGTAGAAACATGGTTGTAGTAACTTCTTAATAAACCTTACTTCAAATCAAGCACATATGGCAGTAATGACCATGTCTCCTCTCAGACTCAATGGCCTTCTATGAGTTATTTTCCAACATAATCACAGTTACAGACTCTTTAATTGATTTAATAATAAACAATATGTTTTTAGATGCAACAAAAAAGAGTCATTCCAACATTCCAAATGTACATGCTACATTTATGAATTTGTAAAACATGTTTGAGGAATATCACATTTTCAGGAATATGACATTTATGGGAAAATATTAATTGAATATGGTTTATTCTATGGTTTCGGAACTCTTGGAGAAAACCTCTCGTGCCTTTAAAGATGTATGGGAAGCAATGGAAGATCCCTTGTGTGTAATATTTATCCCATTACCTGGAGAAGAGAAAGAATATAAAAACAATTTATGTGACTTTGGAGAGACTGTTCTCTGGACTTCAATTCTGCCATCTCTAAAACAGGGTCTTAGATCCATAGACATTGGGATTCTGCACTTCTTTTATCTCTTGATTTAGAGAGTGAAGCTAGTTTGGGAATCTTATCAGTAACCATAAAAGGAACACCTAGGAACTACACACTTTAAAAAATAAGTATCTAGGGTATTTTGTGTTTGATGATAGTTAGTAATGGAGAAAATGTCTCAGTAATTATAATGTTAGAAAAGTTACCATATTTTTGATGATAGTTAGTAATGGAGAAAATGTCTCAGTAATTATAATGTTAGAAAAGTTACCATATTTTCAAAACATATTCTACATTATAAGGATCTACCGTAAGATATTAATATAAGTGTAAATTTCATTATGAAAGGAAAATTCATGATTTGATTACATTATCAAATCATTTTTTTCCACAAGTAGTTTTTTCTGTATTTTCGTATTAGGTTGTCTCTTTATTTATTCTCAACAGACAATTTGAATACAAAAGCAAAGAGCCCTAATTGGCAAAGACATTTGAAGCAACTTTATCTTTCCTTTGTATTTTTCTTTGAAATTTTTAAACATATTATCCTATTTGTGAATATGTAGTGTTATTAAAATCAAAGGTGTCACACCAGAAATTTTTCTAAATAAACATCTTTTAAAATATTTCTGAACTTCTTCTTTTTGACCTGCTTTCTCTTTCAAGTGAAGTGGAAATTTATAAGTGATTTCTATTCCACATTCTGTGCTTTTTTATATGACCCCTTTAAAATAGTAAAGTTCTCAAAATACAGAAATTACAAGGTTTTTGTAAAGAAAAAAAATTATTTTCTGTATACAACCATAAAAAGTAGAAAGAATTCCAAGCTTCCATTTATTATTCACAGTAGTAAGTGAAATAAAGCTCTTGACACTCATTTTGTATGAAATCTGTTTATGATCTGAAGATGCTCTTAAGACTTTACTTTATTAGTACCTGTCAGCTACTTGGAACCCTTGCTACAGCCAAATTTTCTTTCTCATGAAAAAATCCCAACATAAATTTCTTTATATCTTAAAGCTAAACTATAATTATTTTTTTAAATATTTAAGGGTTTTTATCTCAGAATTTTTCTTATTCCTCTCCTCTCTTTTTCTACATAATTATACTTAGTTATACATAGATATAATACCAGTCAATGCTTTTAGTCCATTCAGTTTTATTCTCCCAGTCATTCAACAAATATCTATTGAACATTATAATAGCAAAAAAACTACAGAATCTGTGAAAGAAATAATTAAATAATAAATTGACTCTACTCACACTCCAGTACAACAGCTAACTCATAATATAAGTTGAATACAAGGGAAATAAATGGTTTGCTTTTTCTTCCACCTATTACCCGGAAACATGAAAAAGGAAAATTACAAATGAGAAAGATGCTAATGCTTTTAGCTAAGATGAGAATTAAATTTTAATCTATTCTCATAACAAATAGTGTGTTACTTCAGGGATTCGGAAATGTGTATATTGGATTTCTTTTTTTTAAGTCTCTGCAGCTCTATTGTGGAGTTGGATTAATAGTGTCCTTTGCTACACAATTTGACAGGTACAATAATAGTGGAAAGTTCAGAGTCATTAGTGAACACACAGGAGGCATATCATGGCTTGGAAATGTTCAACAGCAGCAAGAACTTAGGTGTGGTTCTGAGGTTAAGCAGGGATAATCATGTGGACAGAAAATGGGTTGAGGGTAGGAATAATGATGCAGAAACAGAGGCATGGTCAGTCCACATACCCATTTGGACTAAGAGACTCTAATGCCCATTAAAAAAATGTAAAATCACTTTTTCTTGATTTCCAATAGCAAAATAGGTATCCCGACCACAAATCCACACTGTGACATTCAATCTTCTATTTTATTTGCATATGGTGTGAATTTTTGTAAGTACATTTCTTTTCATGTTCAGAAAGTTTTTTTGATTTTTCTCCTCTCTGTTTTGCAGGACTATGTTACCCTCTAAGGAAGCATTACCTCCTAGCAGAGGAGGTTTGCTATTAAATGAAGTCAGTGCACATTTCTGGGACAGTCAACAGAGTTGCAGGAAGCTGATGGTTTTCATGGGGTCTAGATGAGAAAGAAGGAGCATATTGATGATAAAATCATCTTTGTTGGATATGTGTTGAAGCTCAGAAATTGTACTCTGAAATATGGCATTTTGGGCAGGCTGAGTACTTTGAACTAAACAAGAATAAAGTTCTCTTTGACGTCCTGTCCTCTTGTCACCAAAGACTTTGTCACAGACTGGCACCTATTCTCCTGAGCGGTTCTCAGAGGAAACTCTCACTACCTGGCATTTTATCTGCAACAAGACAACCTTGATCCACCATACATCTTCTTTCTTCACTGCCTATAACTTGTGGCCCCTTATCACAGCCGCCCTTATTTCTTTCTGTAGCTCAAGATGGTATGAAAACTCTGATCATTTGGCCCTTCTTCTAGTCATATCTTATGGAACTCCTATTCATAAACATGTAATGAAAGTAATTTCCTTCTGTTAATCTATGTCAGTTTATTTTATAGACTTGATTACCAAATCTTCAGAGGGTTAAAATAAATTTTTCCTCTCCTAATCAAATGAAGTTGCAAAATAAAGAAGCCTATGAAAAAGGTTTACAAGCATCTACCTTCATTTATTAGTGAAAGCAAGTGATTATGACTATAAAACTATAGGGGAGAAACAACTTCTTCCAAATATGAAGGAGTAGCTAGAATAAAACTAACCTTCTGACTATAAAACAGCAAAAGAACACAAAAGATATGCATTATGCAATTGTTTTCAGGAATGAAGATAACGGTTCAGAATTTATGAAGCCTCAGAGAATGGTGGCTAAGGAGTCAGGTCATAAAATTAGCCAAGCTTTCCTCCTGCAGGCAGGTTTTGGATTACGATCCAAGGAGAGAACTCAAAATAGAGCAGAATGATATAAATTGATAAAAAAAAAATGAAATTTGGAGAGGCAATGGTTGCTGGAATTTGCAGTACAACTTACTGGGAGATTGACCTATGCAGAGAAAGAATCCCAGAGATTTTCAAGAATTTCCCTTGAGTCACTGGCTAAATACTAATTAGGGAAAAAATTAGGGTAAGAGTCCATAAGGCTATAAAAAGAGTGATTTCCAGAGAACTATAAGATGAAAACTTCCCAAGGTCATATAGTTCTGGGAAGTACTTGAGTTCTAACCGTATAAGACAGAAAGAGAAGGAAGGGAAGGAAAAGGAGAAGTTTGTTAACTTCTAAGAAGAGCAGAAAGTTTTCATACTTAAATTTTAATATAAATTAATACTTCCAGAGATAATACTTCATTGTTTAGCTGTATTAGTCAAATGAGTGTATTTGGAAACTGTTTGTAAAGCCAGATTTGAAATAAAAATATGTGTTTTGGCAATTGATACAATTGGACCACACTTATTTGTAATACATACTCTCACATTTGCCAAGTTATCTCATAGTACATGATGTAGTTTGTGGAAATTTTCACAAAAATCAGTTTTGTATACAATACTCCAAATGGTTTGTGTTCATCCATAAAGAAATAAAACTGTTAAGTGACTCTGCTGACTGCTACAATGAGGTATTTCCAAAAAGCCCTTGTAACTAAAATATAGCACTTATAATTAATCCCTTTAAAATTAGTTGTACATGTATGTGTATTTATATTGAACATAATTAGCTAACCACAGCTCACAATTTATGCCCATATGCTCCATGTAATCTGTTTATGGAACAGGTCAGATGACATAATATAGATTTTGGCCAGTAATCACATTCTTTTACCACAAACAACATCTGAAATGATAAAGACAACATCGACATGAATAGCTTCCAACAGGTAAAATTATTATAACCCATATTTGCCAACCCAACTTTAATCCCATTTTGTTGGTCAAATATTTTGAGGAGATGTATGATTCTAGCACGTGGCTCAGTATTATTAACTGGAAAGTAACTCTCAGGTATCAAGGATGTAGGACCAGGGAATATTGCAACTGGAGAGACAAGGATGTATGAGAAAGCTGAGCTGGGGGTGGAGCCACATGCTCCAAGTTGGCCTTGATATAAAGGCCAATCCAAAGCCTTGATTTCACACAGCCTGGATCTCATTGTCCTTACTTGCCAGTTCCAGTAAAAGGTGCTCTCTCCTTTTGTTCCCCCTCCAAAAATGTTATCAAAAGATTCAGAGTTTTCCCTTCTCTGCTTTCTACCCCATGACAGTACGGAAATCACTGTCATGTCCCCAGAATGGAAGAATTTGTCTCTTCTCTAGTTTTATTCACAGTGATGAATATATTACCAATAATTTCGGACTTTTTTAAAAAAATATATCCTTCTGGGGTCCCAACTGTCATTAAGTGGATCTCTAGTTATTTTTCAACAACATTAAATATTCTTTGTAATATTCATGATATGCTTTGGTATCCAAGTTCTGCTAAATTATGCTAATTGGAATGCTGTTATTTTCCTTGTGGATATAATTACTTATCTTGATGTTCCTGGTTATTTTCTTAAGTTTGATAGTTCATTTGATATGTTTTCAGCACATAGCAAAATAAATACTCTCAGTAGATTCTAAAAGTAATACTAACTCATTTAACAAAATTCTTACCATTATAGTATAGTTTAAATATTAACCTCAGGCAATTTTTTTCCTTCCAAAAAGATTAGTTTTTCTCTTAGTTCTGGGGCATGAATAGGATTCTGTTTGTCTTCAATTCTTTCTTCCTCGGGACCACTCCAGAGAATGCCCATAAAGCCAGAAAGTCCAGTTCCAGCAAGTGACTTCAGGTGTCCATGTTAGCACTTCCATCCCCCATCAAAAAGACATTGGGATCTTCCATGTGCCACAATGCTTGGGTGAAGGGGAACACTGTGAGCAATTTGCTTCTGAGATCTATTTGTATGAGTTTGTCTTTTTATTAATAAAAGAGATTATGTCCAACTGCCTTATAGAGTTGTTGATGCTTCCTTTCAAATGAGTCCACTATGGCTTAGTGCAGTTAGAGTGGCTTGCCCTGGTGATATATTTAGTTTGTAGAAGAATTCATATAAGAATACAATTTTCCTCCTTCTTAATTCAGTTATATACACCACAGAGCCATTTCAGTATCTTTATGTGGGTTTTGCTTTTATTTTCATGAGGCTTCAGAAGATTTGATCAGATGTGTCCTTCCTATAAACCATGATTAAGAAATATTATTTTGAATGATAGTTATTTTGTGGTGATTTTTAGTTCTTTGTCCTGGCGCGCTCTCTCTCTCTCTCTCTCTCTCTCTCTCTCTCTCTCTCTCTCTATATATATATATATATATATATATATATATATATATATATATATTCTTTATAAAAACATTCTAATGTCCTGAGTTTCTAAATTGGTCTATGCAATGTACTTTAAGTTCAGAACCACAGAGACATTAATGTTTTTTTCTTTGTTTCCCATCAGGTTTATTTATTATCCTGCAAGAGATAGCTTTTGAGAATTAAGTCATTATGAATATGAAAGAAAGTTAAGTAACACAAATTGATGTGCATGTCCAATTTGTAAATAAAATATAAGGGCTTTCTTTGTATTTGGTAAATACAGAGGAGCATCCCTTATCTGCAAATCTGACAACTGAAATGTTTCAAAATCCAAAATATTTTGAAAGCCAATTTGACACCTCAAGTGAAAAATTCCACACATGACTTTGTGTGGCAGGCACATGGAAAATATATGAAGTGAAAAAACACACACTAAAAATGGTTTGTAAAATTATTTCCAGGCTATGTGTATAAAGTACATGTGAAATACAAATGAATTTTGTTTAGAATTGAGTTCTATCCTTAAGATATCTCATTATATATAGGAAAATATTTCCAAAAAATTCAAAATCCAAAATACTTCTTTGTTAAGCATTTGAATAAGAGATACTCAACCTGTATAACCAAGCTAATATTTATCACCAAATTATAGCTCATGTGTATCCAGAGTCAAACATAAGTTTTTAAGATAAGTGATTCATATAGGACATTTTATAAAAGTATTCTTTTTTTGTGAGAAATGTCTTAGGATAAGACAATGCTTTCTTCAGCATATTATGTGTTGTTTGGTTGACCTCTACTTAATTTTCTAGAGGTGGCTTTCAAATATTACAATGTTGGGGATAGGGTTGTCTATTGAATGAATAATGGCTGTTTTCCAATTAATATATACACATTATAACAATATCCACTTCTATGTTCATTTCAATGAAAGTGAAAATTCTGGGTTAATGAATTTAAGGACTATGCTTTGTATTTGGTGAGTATAGTTTAAACTAAAGTTAATAAAAAGCTTAGGAAGTTCCTCAAAAATTCAGCTCTTCAAGAAGGACTTTCTAAAGTTTAGGTTATGAATAAAATTATATAGTTGCCCTACCAACCAACTTGTATCTGTTTTGTTCTGATACATAAAATCTCATCGTAATACTAACCATTATAAAATAAATTGCTATAATCGACAACATATTTCAGTTAGAACTCTTCTTATATTATTCCCAATATTATATCTTTAAGAAGTATCTTTTCTATCTTAGCTTCCAACATTATTCTTTAGATACAGGGGGAATAACAGTATATATCTATTGAACAACATATATTAAAACATTACCGGGGGTAGAAGTGATGGTGGAATATGAAATGAGGCCCAGAGCCAGTAGCAGAACCAGGTGGAATGTGATGGACATCATTATCCAAAATACATGTATGAAGACATGAATTGGTGTTAATATATTTTGTATACATCCAGAGATATGAAAAATTGTGCTCTATATGTGAAATATGAATTGTAATGCATTCCACTGTCATATAAAAATTTTTAAAATTACCATTCATTTCAAAAGCAGTTTCGTTTATTTCTAATATTTGCTTTTGTAATATTTTTATGTAGCACCAATTAGAAGCCCTTTAACACCTCTTTCATTTGGGTGATTTTGTAAAAATAATGACGTATAATGCCATTCTACTTTGAAATAAGGCCCAGAGCCAGTAGCAGAACCAGGAAGAGGGTCCCTAAATCTTTACTCTGAGGAAACCAGTTGCCATTACTCCATACTACTTCCTTTAAGGTGAAGATAGGAGAGATTCAACTACGATAGAAGAACTTTGCCATAAAGTTATCATGGGGACAATTAGAGTAAATTAATAACCAAATGACAATTGAGCCATCCTTAGTCATGATTTCAGAGACTCACAATAAGGATATGTCTCAAAATAATGCCAAATCATATCTCCCATTATTAGAATGCCTACAGTGGAGTGTAAAGATTGTGTGAAGTTGTATCTGTTTATCCCATTTATACTATATTATTGTTACTTGCATAATATAGTGCTTAGGGGCTTGAAGCCACACAGATATGGCTCAGACCCCAGCTCTACAATGACCTTACTATGTGACCATGGACAAATTAGGTAACTTTTCTAAACATCATTCAGCTCATGTGTAAAATGGAGCAAGTATTAGAACTGATTCACAGAGTATTTGTAGAAATAAAATAATGATCTTATAATGTTCCAGATCGGTTCAATAAAGATTACTTTGTTGTTTTTCATTATAACCATAAGTAGGTTATAATGTTATTATTATAATGTTATTATAACCCTTATTTTTGTAACATGGTGCCAAAGCAAGGTGCCAACCTTCTGAAAACCATATGGCCCCAAAGTGGTAAATCTGATATTGAAACTCAGGCTCTGTGATTCCAGATTAATAGGATGCTTAATACTTAACCACTGTTCTAAGCTGTCACCAGAAAATTGCATTCAGCTTCCTTGACCTGAAAGTTTGAGGGTAATAAAATTCCTCTGGGCTTTTAAAATGACAGGAAGCATAAACATGCAAATGACCTTCTTTAGCTAGATGGGAGGTTGATCAGAATGCCTCCTGCTGATTCACAGTACAGTACGGGTTTTGCGGCACAGAGAAAGCATCTTTCTGATTTTCTGAGATTCTGATCTCATGTACCTGATTCTCTGAGATTCTGGAAAATGCATGCACCTTAGAAGTGATAATTTCTACCTTTCTGCATCTCCAGGCCTCTTCTTATATCTCTTTCTACCTAAAGTGCAACATTGCTGTAGATGATACTTCCCAGAATACAGGAGGCCACCATCAGCCTAATCCATGCTCCTTCCTGACTTGAACCTTGCCTGGGGTTGCAATCTCTGAATTGTGCAGAAAGAGGAGTTCAGAGAAGCAAATGACAGTTCTCTGGCCACCTCCCAAAATGGCCTTGTGCAAATGTAATAGTGCCTGATTTTCCTCAGGACACTAAGTCTGAGATTCTGAGGTGGAGAAAGACAGGAGAAAGAAGAAAAGTTTTCTAGATCCAGAAAATTTTCCAGATACATGGTTATATGTCAATTCTTGCACAAAGCCGGGAAATAGGTTAAGGAGACTTCCTGGGCATAAAGAAGATAGAGTTAAATGTTTTATCTTTGTCTCTGAGATTGACAGGCAACTAAACGAACAATCAAAATATAGAATAAGAAGCACTTAAACAGGTGATGGGTGGCACCAGGGAGACACAGAACAGAGGTAGGTAACTCCATTACTTAGTATGTGCATGGGGGAAAAAACAAAAAGCAAAACACGGTCACTATCAGGTGTCTGGCCTGCCAGCACTGCATTCAGGCAAAGTGAAAAGACATGGATATGATCCAAAGAAAAGAGAAGAAATGATACTCAGGAACAAAATTCTATGTGGACAGCTAAAAAAGAACATCCCTGAGCAGTGTATGTAGACAGGAAATGTGAAAGCATATTTTAATCCAAAGTACATAAAAATGTGTGTGGAAGTTCAAGGGTAAGATGATTGGAGATCTCATCCTGGGTAGATGGCAAGTTAAAGGGCATCCTTCAGCCATAAAGGAAGATCAGTGACAAGATGGATTATGAAGTCCATTCTACCTCTAGAATCTCTCATTCCCTTAGTCATGGAAAACAAGGACAGCTCCAG